>NC_090175.1:43841443-44141443 GCF_024679245.1 Pseudorasbora parva | reverse complement strand
ACATTCAGAGACAACTATAAGTCCCTTGTAAGGTAAGCTGATTTCTGTTTTAATCTTAGCAGAATTACCATAGCATTTTACTTAAACAGTGGCAAACCGGACAGAAGTGTTTGGAAAACAGGATATTATTTTTCCAATCACATTTAATTCCCTTAGTGGTGCATAAATTACACACTGCAGTTTCAACGGCTGCTGTCCCTGACACAACTAACCAATTCGGGTAACACACACATTTGTAGAAAGCTCAGGCTGATGGCGAGTGAAGAGGTCATGGTTTAAGTGCAAAACCTTTTAAGTGTTAGATTGCAATCTTCATTAATCCCTGAGTGCTGGAGAGTCTACTAAGAGTCCACAGCTTTTCCTTGAGGAAAGATTGGGCCAGTGCATATCTGGCCTTTTCAGTTAATGAGGGCCTCTCTCTCTCTCTCTCTCTCTCTCTCTCTCTCTCTCTCTCTCTCTCTCTCTCTCTCTCTCTCTCTCTCTCTCTCTCTCTCTCTCTCTCTCTCTCTCTCTCTCTCTCTCTCTCGCTCTCTCGCTCTCTCTCTTTCTCTCGCGCTTTAGGAGGCATCTTTCATGTGGAACAAGATAGAGTGAATTTTACTTGGCTTTCCATTGTGTTCTGTTTCAGACAGCCTCTGGGCTCTTTGGCTTGTTTGCATCCTGCTCTCTTCTCTCATCAGCCTGTAGCTAAAGCACATAGCTGCTGGTGCCAATTGATTTTCTATGTCGTTTGTATTGAGAGTCTTCTACATAATTTATTTTGTAGCTTTGTGATATGTCGTCGCAGTGGATAAAATGTGTTTGAGTCTGCATTTCTTTCCACTGCATATCCTAGGAAATTAATTCCTCTGATTGTTTGCAGTGTTTTGTACTTTATTTTGAAGATGAATGTGCTTAAGACTATTTATTTTGCCGGATCTGATCAAGGAGTGTGTGATTCCACAAATGTGTTTACTCTTTAATTGCCTTTTTTCCCCAACCAACCTCCATCTTGTCTCTCTGGTGCCATTAGAAAATCATTCTGCAGTTACACATCCTCAGAGACCAGATTCTCATCTTCCACCTATCCAGTTTTTAGCCTGCAAATCTAGCCTCTAAGCTGTTGAAATCATCACGAGAGGCCCCCTGCAGCATAATACCCTTTCATTCACACCTCCCATGTGTCAGTGAATTTCTGGTCTATCCATAATCTCCTCCATTATGTCTCATATGAAGCATGGAATAGATTATGAGTAAAATTCATGTAGCATGACATGCTACATCTGTTTCAGAATAGTTTTTTCCATATCTGCACATTCATTAAAAATGCATGCATTGTTGTATCTTTTGCTAAACATTACTAAGCATTGAAAAAAATCACATAACTTAAATTAGGTGTGACTAAATAGAAATGGAAAAATCAGGAATGGAAAGTTTATTAAGCTTTTGCATTATTTTGTTTCTTTAAAATGGATTTTAGAAAAAGAAGTTTTAGAGATTTTGTTCACTTTCAAGTGGAACTCCATGCTGCGCCATGACGATGTGATGCTATGGGAACATCTTAAATCATGGGGTTTGTATATAGATCAACTTGCTCAACCACTAGTATACAAGGACCACGTTCTGGATTCTGAAGCTCGCTTAGCCATTCTTCCGATCCTGACGAGGACCTACATTCAGTGTCCCAGGTTCTGAGGAGCTTGGTGTCGATCCAGTTGCTGTGAGCCACACTTGCACGGCATTGAAATTAAATTTTGAATTTGATACGTTTTTGGAAGTGGTGACTAAAATTACAATGGCCAGAGGAGATTAGAAATAAATAAAAAATAAAAGTAAAATCTGCTATTCTTCACGGATCTCAATGCTTATGTATTGAGGTCCTGGGATAACACATATTCAGCTTGAGTCCCATCAATGTTGAATTACTCCTCCATTTTGGGGCCTGGGGAATATGGGTATGCTGTGTTGCTGTTGGGCACTTGTGAGAGATGCTCGCAAGTTATCTGTCCCCTGCAGCAGCTACATCTTTAAAAAAAAAAAAAAAAATTCACTGCACTTGAGGCCTTGTAGAGTTACATCTGGCCTTATGGGAAAAGCATATGAAGGTTGGGTCAGGCTGGTGCATCGTTGCATACTATAGACATTGTCCAAGTGTACCAGGCTGACCGGCTCAATGACCTGACTCTGGTGAGACTATTGACCCTGAGTCAATCAGGCCACAGATCTTGCCCTCCGTGTCTCTAAGCAGATGGCCTGCTTCATCGGCCATGCTACGGCTGCTATGATTGCCATGGACTGTCATCTGTGGCTCAACCTGGCACAAAGAGAATTGTCTCTGGGGCGGAGATAAAGCCACCATTACATCTACATGTATTTCTTCACCTCTGAGCCCTGGGTTCTTTCCACTTATCCCAGCACCACTGGTGTTTCAGGTAGTGATGGTCCTCAGTGTAGTTTCCACCCAATCTCTGCTCAACAAATCAGCTACCAGAGTGTGGTGCCCGTTGAAATAAATAGCACTATCAAAGAGTATTCAGGAGTCTGCCTCCCTCAAGTGGTTTGGGTGCTCCTGTCACAATAAATCTCTGACAGTTGAAGTTCGGCGGTTTCCTACCACTATGTTGTTTATGCACTATGCTGCCACTATGCACTATTTGACGTCCTAGATTCAATGGAGTCCTTCCCACTCTTGTAAAGCATAATCAAACTCTATTGATAGTACAGGACCTTCGTTTTCTTTTGGCGAATGGGGCCATAGAATATGTTTCCTTTCCCTTAACCCTTTTAAACTGTGTCATCGCCGATACATTCAACCAGGCTGTATTCATGTTACAGTAACTCTTAAAATTGTTTGCACTATCAAAATAATTCAAAATTCTCCCAGACAGTAGAGCAGCATGCGCTTTTCTGCATTATATAGCCTATTATGGTACATTTATTGGAGAAGGTCTATTTAAGTCTTTACTGCGGCAGGCTAATCCTTTCCACACACATCCTCTTATTATTATTATTAGCAGTTGATGGTTTACCCCCAGGTCTGACTATGGGTAACCATTCTTAGACCATCAGGTTTGTGCTTGTACATACTTCACAACCTGATTGGTCAAGCATGCCTTCAGTATGGTAATGTTGGTATTAACATTCCCATAGCATCACAATATCATGACGCAGTATGGAGCTCTGATCAAAAGGAAATGCCTGAAGTTATGTATGTTTCCCAGTTCCCTGAGAGGTGGTGACACTGGTTTCTGGCATCTATTTATGGTCTTTGAGCCCTATCTTGCACCCAGCGCAATTGACTTTGTAAACCGACGCATGTGTCATTCCTATTTTGCACCCGCGCAAAGCGCGCTTTTCCCTCCACAGAAGCACATTGCTAAACTAGTGAATGAACTTGCGCTCCCTGGGCGGTTCAGCGCAAAAAAAGGAGGCATTTCCGGCGCAAACAAACCCTGGTGCTATTTTGCTGTTCCATTAAACAGTTGCGCCACTGACCAGAAAAAACCTAGTCTAAAGTCAGTGGCGCATTGCGCGTTGTTCATTATGCTATTTTAAGGGCGCATGCTTGACCATAATGTATAGCGTGCACAACGCGCATACACTTTGCTCATGAAATCTACACAGATGCAACAGATATTTTTTGCAAATCATAAATTGTTACACTAAAAAAAATATTAACACATTGTGGTGTGCCACGAACATGTGAAAAAATAGGCATAAATCTAGCTTACAAATTATTCAGGCTTATTGTAGTAATTAAGGATCAGACCTGTTTGCCCAATAGTGGCAAGACATATATGTATATAAGGACATCTGACAAATTGGTTTGTCCGTCAAGAACCAGGAAAAAAAATCGACTGAAAAACTGAAAAAACTGTTTAACCGACGCTATTTTGGGTAGGTTTCTCCAATCCCCATACAACACAACTTCTTTGTCTTTCACTCCCTTACGAAAGGAAAATATATTTACCAATATATTACTTGAAATATATTTTAATATATTGTAAATATATGGAATAATATATTGATGGTATTATAAAATATATTATATATACATGTAATATATTGCAAAATATACAAATGATTGCCGCTTTCAATATATTGAAAAATATAAATATTAATTCCCATATATGTGAATATATTGCCTAATGTATTGCAGGAAATTTTCCAATACACTGAAATACATTTTTGTTTCATAAGGGCTGCTCTTACAAGAACATCAGTCTCCTCGGCTGTGAACCGCTCCTGGCATGCGCCTGGTAAATACGCCATAATAATAGCAATCCATAATGGAACTTGCGCACCTGCTTTTAAAGGGAATGTTGGATGCCGCTCTGATTGGTTTATTCACGTTACGCCCAAACCACACCTATGAATAATGAAGCTACTTCAGACCAACCCATTTTAGATTTGCGCCAGGCGCAAGAGCCATTTATCCCGCCGGGAAAAAAATTGCGTTTCAGATCGTTAAAATAGGGACCTTTGTGATGTGATGACGGTATAATACTTGACTACACTGTTGCCAATCCCGATATGAGTTTCCTACACATGCTTCAGACACCAGCTCATGCAGGGCGTTCTCATAGCTTCACAACATCATGACGCAGTGTCTCGTTCCCTCTTAGGAAATCATAAGAAGTTTTTCATTCAATTAGAAAGAAGCTGTTCTTGCACATAAATATATACATTTGGTATATAGTCGTGCATTAAAGTACAGCTGTTATGCTATTTTAAAGACTCCTGATTTTGTTTTGAAGGTCTTCTATAAGTTTACAAGTAACAAGGGTAAAAAAAAAAAATTATACGTCGCACATCACCATTGTTCAATGATTTTCAAACGACTTGGATGAATCAGTCTCTCTAAATCCCTCCTTCCTTGCTCAGAAAATACTTGCTCGGATTGGTGAGATGTCCAAGTCTGTTGTAACTGTTCTACAACTTACAGCACACATTGTTAACAAACACCCATTGCCATAAACGTCAGCTCTGTGCGGAGACTTCCTAAAGTAAAGACAAAGTTATTGTTAAAACAGAAATTAAGGCATTCATTTTTACCATATCAATCTGATCTTGAGTCTGATGAGGAAACATTGGAAGAAAGTTTTTCAACCCGAGCCTCCATTGCAAGGAAGACTTGAGCAGGACGTTTCTTAGTGATATGCTACTCAGTTTGAAGTACATTATGAGATGTTGACGCTGAATTTCCTCACCATCATCCTTAAAGGGATACTCCACCACTTTTTCATATTAAACTATGTTATTCCTTTAACTAAGACGAGTTGATACATACCTTTCTCATCTCAGTGCATTCACTTAATCGCTCTGACGCGCGGTGACGATCTGATAGCATTTAGCTTAGCCCACTAAGCCCAGTTAGTGGGCTAAGCTAAATGCTATCAAAATGTCAAAGTGATTAAGTGCACGCACTGAGACGAAAGAGGTATGAATCAATTTCTCTTAGTTAAGGGAATAACATAGTTTAATATGAAAAAGCGGTGGAGTAACCCTTTAACAAGTGGATGTCCATCAACAAACCAATGTGTATATTGTGGTGCATGTATGGGAACTGTATTAACTGTATAATAACTGTGCATATGTTAGCCAAGCACTAACGTAAATGCCTGATGTTACATTTAACATAAAATCTTATTACATCCTTGGTCTTTACTCAAATTAGTAAGAACGACAGGCAATCTGCATTAATAGGTAATAGTGGCACACAGCTGATTTGCAGCAGTATTTCAGTAAGACAGTAATAATGTGAGTTATCCGATTAGGAAACTTACACAATATAAAACACAAAATGACACCGGTAGAACATAGATACATGAATAATTAGGTATAATATAATACAGATTGTGATTCTGAGGAGCAAATGGTCCAAATAAACTGGGCACGGACCCATCTTTCAAGAGCAAGCGTTTTGAGAATCCTGCATTGAATTCTGAGATTTTGGATGCAGACGTCAGTAAAATAATATGTTTGAAGACAAGACAAGTGGTTTGTGACAACATACAACATAGACTTTACATATCGACTTCACAACTTTGCAGAACGTTTACATTCACAAGCAGCTATAGGCCTATTACACACTGCATGAAAGGGAATATTCAAACAACTCTAATAGGGGCACTTTAATGAATTCAAGCCTAAACAAAATTGTCATAGCATCTCGCTAAACCAGCTAAACCTTGATCCCCTGCCATAAAGGGAGTTTGTTATCAGTTTCTACATGCTGTCGCAGTCTCTATGTGCTAATGAGTTAGCAGGCGGTGATGTTTACTCTCATTAAGTTAGTGAGTGTGTGTATGAATCTCTGCAGGAGACAGGTGAAGCAGATGGCAGTGGCTGTTGGTGATGGTGATGGTGATTGGTGGACGAGGGAATCAGAACCCTCCTCCCTGAGCCTGCCTCTGAAACCAGTTGGAGCACCAAATAACAGGAGACGACCAGGGAGAGGACAACTGTATACCATCTCAATTAAAATACAAGTCATTACAAACTAAGGACTTCACTTATTATGCACAACTTAGTCATACTTTAACTATGTAGCTATTTACAACGGTAACTGTACTTTAGGTAGATCTTGATAAGACAGAATTCTTTATTTATCTGGGGCCATGGGAAAGTTGTATTTATTTCCTACAAATTCCATGTGGCGCTGCCATGCTAAGTTACTTCATGGTCCTTCTGCTGCCTGAGGTTAATTGTATTTTTCAAGTTCACAATGATGATAGTTTAGGAATCACCCCTTTCGGGGTATAAACTTCCAGCCTTGAACTTCAGAGACCAGCCTAGATTGTTATGAAGCATTCCAAGTGATTCTCAAATTGATCCTAATAAATAAAAATAATTAAAATAAAAGAATCGTATATAATAATAAAACATTAAAAAACACCTTTTACCTTTTTAGCTTTTTAGTAATTTAATTTCCACAGTACAGCATTAGGAGTGATAGATGTTATTGTTGTTCTAAACCTTGCCTTTAACCAAGGGTAAAGGAATGTTTGACAATTATAATTTAGAAGCAGGGTCAGCATCACTTTTTACCCAGATTATGAAACCCTGCCACAGAGCAGGGTTTGCACAGATTGTGTGGTGTTAACCCCGGATTGCGGTGTCAAACAGTTTGAAGCTATGCAATTTTAGATTGTTAAATGGTTAATTCACCCAAAAATTGAAATTCTGTCATTAATTACTCAGCCTCATGCTGTTCGACACATTTTGGCAACGTTCTCTCAAAGGTATGAACAAACGTTCTTCCATTTATGACAATATCTTTGCCGGACTGTGTCAGTGATAAAAGTATTTGAAAGTATTAAAATATCACTGTTGTCAGTGATAAAAGTTTTTGAAATTAACATAATTTTTTAATGTCTAGTGACATATCAGGGCCCAAATACCTTTGAACAAATGTTCTATTAAAGACCCTGTAAAGTCAAAATTAAGTATGTGATCACCACATACTTAAGTTTTTCACACCACAGAAAAATATGTTATTAACCACCAAGCCAAATTTGAATGATGATAAAAGCTGCCAAGTAAATAAAATAAGAGATCAAAATCTTGAAAAAATGAGCAGTATTTTCTGCTCTCAAAAGCTGGGCGCGTGTCCGCTGGCTGTGCCGAAACCAAAAGCTACCTCCGAGGCGTTTGTGAGACACTCAAATGCCATACATATTTTGAGCCTCCAGAGCCAGAAACAAACTTAGAGGACATTGACATATTCGATAACCAACATCATCCCCCTCGATCTGCAACAGAATGGTCCGTGCTTTTTTCCTCTCCGTTTTATGCAACTTAGCTAGTTATGTAACTAGCATAAACGTAGCCAAATAAAGTTAGGCTAGCAATAAATAACATAGAATAAAGTGTATTTTGCCACTTTATAGTAACAAATCAAACTAAAATATAATACAGATATTACAGATATAATATATACAGGTTTACAGATATAATAGTTGAAATCACTTGTCTAAGGAATCATATTGATGTAACTTATATAAACAAAACAAAATCACGTTAGAGGGTTGCAGGATTTAGTTACTGTGGACTAATATAACGTTACCTGCTGTAATTATAACACAAGCACACAAGGAAACTTACAGTCATTGGTGGGCTTGTAACATTATTGCGAATGATGTCGGCACCGGCTGTTGGCCAGACAGGAGGATGAAGGCGGGAGATAGTCGGTTCAGCCCCATTCACCAGTAACAGCGGATTATCAGTGAATCCCAGTTGTCTCCGATGAAAGTTTATAAAACTATCCTGTGTAAAACGATCACTACACTGTAAAATTTTGTTGCAACACATTGCAAAGACTGTGAACCGTGAAGTACTAAATTGTGGAGTTAGACCGTTAAACAGTTTTTCACAGTTTGCTAGCTACACTGTAAAAAATTATTTAGAAAAAAAGTTACCTGGTTGCCTTAAAATTTTGAGTTCATTGAAATTAAAATTTTGAGTTAATAATGACAATGACAATTTTTTGAGATTCGACAACCTTTATTAAAATATTATTAAAAGATTTTATGTTTTACGTTTTATTTCTGATGACGCAGTGAAACATGCCAAATAGTGCTTTATCAAATTTTGTATGTGGTTCAGATACAAAAAATATTTTGAGTTTCTATTTATTAAACAAATTTTAATTTCAATAAACAATTTTTAAGGCATCCAGGTTACTTACTTTTTTAAGTTAAACCAACAAAAAACAACCACATTTTTTTACAGTGTAGCAATACATTTCTAACATTTATAATGTGTTTAGAATTTTTTTTATAGAATTGCCTTTACAGGGACTTTAACATTAATGGAAGAATGTTTGTTCATAACTTTGAGAGAACGTTGCCAAAATGTTAGCCAAAGTTCTGAGAACGTTTCCTGTTTTCTGGATATACTTAACATTCAACAATCAAATTACACATATATTTCTATAGAGCAGACGGAAACAAGAAAACGTTGTGCATGCATAAAAGAGGTTCACCTGTGTGTCGTTCCAACTGTTGGTGAACACAGGAACGCATCCTGTGTGAACGGCCCCTTTGGTTCTAGTGCAAGTACAGCGTTGTAGTGTTTAGCCCATAATAAATCTTCCCTGTGAGCCTGCACTCCATTAGATCCAGATCGGTCTCCTACAAAAGAGCTTGCCACTCTCTTGAGAAAACTAATCTAATTTTCAGATCAAAATATATTTAATCTATGAGTGAGTCTGTATGAAGGAAGTCATTAGTCTTCTGTTCCTCATTATTCAAACGCATATCCGATGTACAAAATCTAATGCATTTCAAATAGATATTCCTAATTGATGCTGGAAGCTTTAGACATAATCAGGATCAGTTTTCTATAGTCATTTACTGTCACTCAAGCCTTTCATCATTCAGATGTGTCTTCATCTCATAAGAATGTCATCCTCACAGACGATCCTGGCAATTGACAGCACCTGAAACCTCCCTTTCATGGCTCTTTTTAGCACAAGATTTATTTGAACAAATTAAGGCAATCACCATTTGATTCCCAGCTCGCATGCCATATTTTCCTCCTTGTCCTCAAATGTCACCCCTCCCACTTTGAATCCTCAGAAATACTGTAAAGTTAATTCACTTTGTATAATCAGGGTGATAAAAATGTATAAGGAATAGGTTGAACTCTTGAACTCGTTCTCTTTGCGGTGGATGGAGGCACATTAAATTCCACAGAAACTTTGCCACCTCAGCAAAACACTTCACGGTAACTCAGTGTCTATCTGCTCATCATGTTGGAGAAGAATAGGCAGAAGAGAAGAGTTGCCTTAGATAAACTGAATGCAATGTGTCACTAAAAGCTAAAATAATTGACGCAGTAACACTTTACAATAAAGGTGCACTAATATGCATTAATTCATGCTTAACAAATGCACAGATAATCATGAGTTAATGTATTACTAATGGTGAACTAACCCATTTATTAATGACTACTACATCAGCAAATAATGAAGATTCTACATGATTAATAGATGAAGTAATCATTAAATTGTTATTAGTTTAATGTGTCATAATGTATTAATTCCTTAATAACATATTATATTAACTAATAATGTTAATTACCTCAACGGGTAAATGCATTTCAACTTCCATTTGTCTGCTTTAATTAATCATTAGCTAATGATTTATATCATTATGTTATGACTTTACTTGTTGGGGCACATGACTCTTAACTAATTCAAAATTAATTCAAAACCCATAACCTCAATAACATATTAGTTAATCAATTAGTTAATAGTCATGTGCCCCAACAAGTAAAGTCATAACATAATGATACCTTTATAAATCATTAGCTAATGATTAATTAAAGCAGACAACTGGAAGTTGAAATGCATGGCTTTGACCTGTTGTGGTAATTAACACATTAATTTACATTATTAGTTAATATAATATGTTATTAAGGAATTAATACATTATGACACATTTAACTAATAACAATTTAATGATTACTTAATCTATTAATCATGTATAATCTTTATTAGTTGCTGATGCAGTAATCATTAATAAATGGGTTAGTTCACCATTAGTAATACATTAGCTCATGATTATCTGTGCATTAGTTACGCATGAATTAATGCATATTAGTGCACCCGTATTGTAAAGTGTTACCATTGACGCTACTAATTTAAAGTGACTATTCTTTTATTTATGGAATATTGCAGTTATAGACTATTTATCTGTATACGACATTTCAGAATGTTTGTAAACAATCGGCACCAAGATACTTCCGGGTGGCAGAACGCGAGAGGCTTCTGCTGACAAACTGAAGAGATCAGCCGGCTACTGTAAACAGTTACATAGTTAAGAACATTGTTGTTGATTAAAGTTGAAACTATGATGAAAACGTGTTGTGTTTGGGGTTGCGCCATCATATATACAGCAAAATGCGTAGGATTGTATCGATTTCCTTCAGAAAAAAGTAAATATATCCAGCAAAACCTGTGGGTGAGGAGGCTAAAGCGAGTGGACGTCGTCAAATGTGGCGCTACAGAGAAGTATTCTCAAAACGGTCCATCTACAAAATCATAGCAGAGCATAATTATCTTCAGCTGGGGACATTCGAGACTATTATGAAACTTTAGATCTCTTTTAAAGATCGAACTCATTGCCAGTCACTGCCTGAAGTAAAAGTGGAAAGAGACCGAACTTCTAGTGTCATGTAGGCTACTGATCAAATGTCAATGAATGAAATAGGAAAAGCAAAACATAGTTGTAGGCTGATGGATGATTGATCTGTGTACCACACTGGCTTCATCATCACTGCTGAAGTTTTGTTTGTGTGAATGCCTAAGTTAGCGGAGCAGCGCTAGTCTACAGCACGCTATCCTTTTGACCGTCAGAAGCTCACGTCTGTGCCATCTGATCCGACCATCTGATCTGACCATCTGGTCCGACCCCGACCAAGCAACAGAAAACGATCATAGCCTTTTTTAGTTAGTTAAAAGGGAAATAGACCATCTACGATAGCCTAACATATTGTTAGTCAAACAGCAACAGTCACTTAGGCCCCATTTACACTGCATGGTTCAAGTGACCCAATTCCAATTTTTTCCTCTCATGTAGCACAGATCGGATATGACATGTGAACATGTAAGCAGTAAAAAAAACGGATGAATTCCGATATCCTCAGATCAGATTCAGGCCTCACTCATATGTGGTAATAAATCCGATATAATTCGGATGCGTGCATTTGCGTCTGCCATGCAAGCGGTCAAATTTGGATATTCCCTAGTAAATGCGAGTCGTACGTCATTGAAAAAAGGAAACTCAGGTGGACACAAACTGCGATCAAGGGCCAGTGTTGTCAAGTCCGCGGTTTTCATGCAGAATTGGGCTATTTTAACACAGTTTTCAGTTGCAATTGGACAGGTTTTGTTGTGAAAACCTGGCAACCCTGTTAAGGGCTCTCCTCTTTTTCTCCGCATTACGAGAGAAATGTTTTGCTGACCTTTAAAGATGTGTGGAACAGTAGAGACAGCAAAATATTGTACAGTCATTTTGTCTGCGTCCATTGCATATCGCACTGTTTTACATCCTTTCACCGGTTAAGAACAACTTGGGCTGTTTCGCCAGTGTACAGTGTAAATGCAAATATCGGATACGGGTCGCTTTTGAAAAGATGATGTAAGCGGGTCGTCAAAAAAATCGGAAATTGTCACCAAATCGGAATTGTGCATCAAGACCTGCAGTGTAAATGCAGCCTTATATAATTACTCAATGGTAGGCTGAGGCTCATTTAAAAATTATGGTATTAGACTAGCGTTACATCTACTGGAGCAAGGTTAGGCATTTCATGTATTGCTATCTCCTGAATTTATTAATCAGTCCCTAAATAATCATGTTAACTATGTCTGAATCCCAAGCGATTGGAACGCTTCGGCTTTTGCCACCCGAAAGATCGTTTATTACTGTTGTGAGGTCATGGTGAATTGTTGTGTGTATATCTATATATATTTTTCATTGTTTTATTACTTTATTTTGATTTATTTTATTATGAGTGACCTTGCTGCAGGTTATCGTTATGCCAATAGGTAGTCCAAGCAACTGCATAGGAGTCATTAAATCTTTAGATTCGTTCAAACAAATATTGGAATATCTGGAAATATTGTGTCTAAAATGTAAGTTACTCAATAATATAATTGTGTTGTTTACACTAAAAATGTTGATAATGTCTGGGCTAATTCATACTTCACGAATCGGAACAACAGCACTGGTTGAAGTGTGATAATCGTTAAGTTACTTAAAATCTAAATGTAGGGCTACATTTAAAAAGTTTCAATCTAACATCCTCATTTTTATTAGCAACTTGAAGCTAATTACGTTTTCAGAAGAGCTTGCTTAATATCAAATTATTAGCTTGTTTCTAGCCAAGTTTTAATGTAGCTTCCAAAACAATTAAAGTGATAGTTCACCAAAAATGACATTCTTTTTTCAGATGAGTCATAGTGTATATATTTGAGTTGATGTTACAATACCTGATGACCGCTAGAGGGCACTACTGTGCTGTTGTTTTTTGTTGTTGCAGTGTTTCGAGTAAACCAGTGCAAAACAGTGCAGTCATGTCTCTGGTTTTTCCCGTGCATGCTCTGAAACAAAACAGAATAATATGTGTTATTATAGCATATTGATGAAGACAAAACAAATTGGCGATGAGAATAAAGTTCCCACTGCCAATATCGAGCCATCGGTCGAGAGGAAAGAAAGGCTACGATCATCGGACATATGGAGGCGTTTGACGAGGCAAGAGAGCACTGAACTATGTATGTAGAACGTTTTTAAAACTTTGTGGAGGCTAATGGCATTAGCGAAGGAAAAAGAGTGCCAGTTTTTCTCAGTGTAATGGGGGCATCGACTTATTGACTTCTACATGGTCTCATTGCACCAGTAAAGCCTGGGACTATGGAATATGATGAGATTGTGAACACCCTCCAAGCATTTTTTATCCTCAGACCCATTGTACTTGCAGAGAGGTTCAAATTTCACAAACGGAATCAAGGAGAGGGGGAAGGTGTCGCACAATATGTGGCAGCAACTGGCGGAGTGGCTATGAGTTTGGTGACAATCTAAATGAAGCACTGTGAGACCGATTTGTGTGTGGCCTGAGTCAATACAAAGGAAACTATTGACTGAATCTGTGCACAGTTATCAAAAGGCTGTGGTTCTAGCGATGTCAATGGAGGCTGTATCTAGAGAATCACAGCACTTGAGCCACTCATTGTAAATGCCATGTCGCTGTAGGGCTGTCAATGAATATTTTAAATTTGAATATATATTTTAATAGTTTTTTTTAAAGAATTTCGAAGGTGAAAATAATTATTCAAATAATTTTTTTTGAAAAAAGTGGGGTAAAAACTGTCTGCTTTGCGAGTGAACATGCTCATGGGGCTCAGGGACAGGTCACAGGAGTCGCACTGTCAGGCAGAGCGTCAATGCTGAAAATTGATGTGTCTTGCATGGAAGATTACAAGTGCAGAGCCCAACTCGACCACGGTAGAGAAAGCCTCCAAAATCTAAAAAGCCATGTCTGGAATTACTTTGGATTTTGATCGGTAGGAGGTAAAATTGTTGAGCCTCGAGATAAAGTTGAATGCAAACTATGTAAGATACAGTTAGCATACCATGCCTCATTTTATTTAACGTTAAACAGAAACATTAATAAAGTGTAGGCTACTGTACTGACTCAATAGATGTTGCATGAATAAAGGATAAATGCACTGCTTTCACTGGTTTGATTATTTACCGTTTCATGTCAAGGAAAAGTTCCATGTTAATGTTACCACAGCACAACTCGCTCGGAGCGTTCACTATGCTGTAAAACTTAAATTAATATTATTAATATTTGTTTCAGTCACTGAATAAAACATGCTATATTTGGGACAAGAGGCGACCTTAAATTGCTTGCACAAAATTCATGATCAGCACTCAAAGTTTGTTCATTTAAACCGCTATGCGCAGTGAGCATGAGGGTGAGGGCGAAAGAGAGAGTGAAGTCTGCTGTCATGGCCATTATGATGTGAGCTCCATTAAAGAGTGAGGAAGGGACAAATTCAGACACGGATACGGAACTGACACTACACATAGTGACACTGCCCAATTCTCCAAGTGTGAACAAAATGAAAAGTGAAACTGATTTATCATCTATAAAAATCTATTTAAAAAAAGTGCAACCAAAAATATAGAGATTGCCAATTGAGATGAAAGTGGACACTGAGGCGGCGGTCTCTATTATCTCAAGTGAACTGTACAGAGATAAACTGAGCCATGTGAACGGTACTAGATGAACG
Organism: Pseudorasbora parva; assembly: GCF_024679245.1. Classification (NCBI taxonomy): domain Eukaryota; kingdom Metazoa; phylum Chordata; class Actinopteri; order Cypriniformes; family Gobionidae; genus Pseudorasbora; species Pseudorasbora parva. Next base: position 44,126,658 of record NC_090175.1, on the reverse strand, counting down.
TTGTTCTCAAGGCAAATGCAGGCGAAGTCATCCCACCAGAAGGTGTCATCAAAGTGCATGTGAAGCTAAACAGAAAAGGCGGATTCTTTCTTTTTATCTTGTTACGGGAAACGCAGCTCCCCTGTTGGAACAAGAATGGCTTCAGAGAATTCGTCTAGACTGGCGTGAGCAGTGCATCAAGTTAATGAAGGGACATTGGACAGTCTTCTAAAAAGGTATGCCAAAGTATTCAGAGAAGATCTAGGGACATTCAATGGTTATGCAGCTACCTTAAATCTGAAACCGGAAACCCAACCAAGATTTTTCCAAGCAATACCAAATGCTATCAGACCCAAGGTGGAAGAAGAAACTGAACGCTGGCTGAAACAAGGAATCATTTCACCTGTGTGATTTAGTGAATGGGCAACCATGATTGTGCCTGTAATCAAAAGGGGTGGCAATGTTAGGATCCGTGGTGATTTCAAAATAATGTTAAACCCAGCTCATTAAATGGTAAACCCAGAACATTATCCATTACCCAGAATTGAAGATTTATTTGCTTCACTGACTGAAGGGGGGGGGGGTTAGCAAAATAGACCTTGCACGTGCCTACCTGCAGATTCCAATCCATGAAGAGTCATGTAAATATCTTACCATCACGACCCACAAAGTGATGTTTGTATACAACAGATCAGCCTTTGGCATCACTTGAGCTCCATATTTTAGCAAGTCATGAAACAAGTGCTACAAGGGCTACCGTTTGTACATTGTTTTTGGATGATATCCTGGTCACAGGAAAAGACAATCCTCATAATTTGTCTAACCTGGAGGCTGTGTTGAGTTGGCTGGAGAAATGCGGACTTCTTGTTAAAAAAGAAAAGAGTGAGTTTTTCATAGCTTCACTGGAGTATTTGGGACATGGATTGATGCACGATTCACACATTATAATCCAAGACTCCCAGCTGGCTTGGCCTGTGATGCTTCAGCCTATGGTGGGAGTTGTCCTTTCAGACATGATGCCAGATGGACAGAAAATACCTATAGCCTTTGCGTCCCGACCTCTAAGTAAATCTGAGCAAAACTTGTGCACAATTAGAGCTGAAGCATTAGGAATAATTTATGAAGCAAGGAAGTTTCATAATTATATATAAGGATGTCACTTCACATTATTAACAGACCATCATACTTACTCACTTACCCCTATACTCCATCCTAACAAAGCAACTTCATCCACAGCTGCTGCAAGATTTCAGAGGTGGGTTCTTCTGCTGGCTGCACAGACACATTTCAATATAGAAGTGCTAATGACCATGGAAATGCGGATGTGTTAATCGTGATTGCCATTGCTTGTACAGCACAGAGTCAGGAAAGATGCAGTGGACGCTTACCTTATGAAAAAAATGTATGCACTTCCAGTGTGTAGCAGCAAAATCAGTAAAGGAACCAGAGTAGAGCAGATCCGTCGTGTGAAGGAGATAGTATCCACTTCATTTCATCTACCAAAGACTTAGAAAATGTATTAAAAACATACATTACGAGGAAGGAAAAACTTTCACTGATGCAGGACTGTCTGATGTGGGGATAGCAAGTTATTGTTCCATCGGATCTGAGACGAGTTTTGGAGGGTTTACACACAGGACATCCAGGTGTAGTAAAAATTAAGGCTCTAAGACGTAAATGAAGCTAGGGCAAGTTCTGCCAGGAAGACTCAATCGTTACGTCACTAATTACCTTCTCATCTATCCAATCACATCCTTTACCGGAGCATATAAAGGTTGTACTTACTCATGTTTGAGTTTCGCAGATACTACCGCTTCAGCACCACCATCCTCCCCACCACTACCAAGATGGGACCTTTCCTCCATCCCCCCCTAGACAACAAGCCAGGCTTTCATATCATCCTCAACACCACCAGACGGGATCTCCCCTCTACTCTGAAGACTTCAGGATGTCTCTCCGTCCATCCACCCCACCACCACCAGATGGCCCCCATCCTTACTTCGCGGGGGTGAGCTGCACCCCTGCCTCTGTATTCAGGCAGGATACGCAGATTCCGTACCCTCGGAATGCGAATTACAAATGGGGCCTACGCCAAAGAACTTGATTGCTTGCTGAGCTCCTAAATAAATGTTATTGTTACAGCATTAATTCTCCCGAGTCTTTCTGGCAGAACTACATCTGATGGTCAAATATTGGCTCTCAAATTGAGGAAAAATCAAAGACCTGCATGTCCTGTCAACAAAATCAAAAATGTCCACATCTACATCCCTGGGCATTGACAGAAGCTCCTTGGCAGCGGATTCACGTTGATTTCAATAGACCATTTGAAGGAGGAATGTTTCTGATAGTTGTTGATGCATACTTATAATGGCCAGAAGTTAATGTAAGGGATTCAATAACTTCCTTCAAGACAATTCTTTATTACGGTATACCTGAAACCCTAGTCAGCGACATTGGCCCATGATTTAGTTCAGTAACATGTGCGCTCTGCACCAATGGTCTGGCTGAGCATTTCAATCATTTACTTTTAAACATTCACTGAAAGCATCCAAAGAACCAGTACCGTTACAGTAGATATTAAACTCTTTTTGTAACAGTACAGAAATACACAACTTAGCACAACAAAAGAGACACCTGCTATGTTATTCTTGCATCGCAGATTGAGGACACGGCTGTATCTGTGGAAACCAAGTGTGAAACGGACTGTGGAGCAGGCAAAAAAATGTTCAAGCTCTTACTGTGCCCTCAATGAGACTTAAATAAGACTTCAATGTGGGGGACTCTGTGCCTGTCAGAGATTATCAACGGGGAGAGGAGAAGTGGAAAACCAGTACAGTTTCTTCTCCGTTAGGACCAGTGTCATACACGGTTTAGGTGGACAGTTAACAAAGCTGGAAAAGCCATACAGATAAAATGTTAGACTGTCATCCAGAAATTACAAAAAACACTGAAATACTACCAGCAGAGAACAGCAGATCACAAACACTGTAGGACAGGGACAAGAACTGTCTTTAACATCTAAAGACACTGAAACAAATACTGTAGACTAGCATGTAACCAAGCTTGAACCAGCTATTGCTTCTACCACAAATGTGAGAAGATTAAAAAACCTAACTTGACTTAATCTGTAAAATGTTTGAATGTTATATACACAGTTGAATGTGATAAAAGTGTTATATCCAGCCAGCAGCCATATCACCCTGTAGCCCAAGACTGGTTTCCCACTGAAGTTAAGCAGGGCTGAGCCTTGTCAGTACCTAGATGGGAGACCAACTGGGAAGTTTTAGTGAGGCCAGCAGGGGGCGCTCACCCTGTGGTCTGTGTGGGTTCTAACGCCCCAGTATAGTGATGGGGACACTATACTGTCAAAGAGCACCATCCTTCGGATGAGACGTTAAACCGAGGTCCCGACTCTCTGTGGTCATTAAAAATCCCATGGCACTTCTCGTAAAAGAGTAGGGGTGTAACCCTGGTGTCCTGGCCAAATTCCCTCGATTGGCCCTTAACAATCATGGCCTCCTAATAATCCCCATCCACTGAATTGTCTCCATCACCCTCTCTCCTCTCCACCTATCGCTGGTGTGTGGTGAGCGCACTGGCGCCGTTGTACTGTGGCTGCCGTCGCATCATCCAAGTGGATGGCCGCTAGAGGGCATTACTGTGCTGTTGGTTGTTTTTGTTTCAGTGTGCTGAGTAAACCAGTGCAAAACAGTGCAGTCATGTCTCCGGTTCTTCCCGTCCATGCTCTAAAACAAAACTACGGGTGGCCCAGTATTGCAGCCGTACTAAATAAAACCACAACACAACGAAATCAGCACAGCACAACGGAAACAAGGCACAACACAATGAAATCTCCATAACACAATGGAAATGAGCCACAACACAACGAAATCTTCACAACACAACAAAACCACCACAACATCATCTCATCTTCAGCTGTCATGCCTTGACGATGTCATCAGGACACTGCCTGGGAGAAATTTAAAAAATGGAGTGGACCACAGTGTGCTGCGGAGCTAACAGACTTCCACCGTCAGCTCTGTTTTCTGTTCACCTTCAGCTCTGTTTCTGTTCACCTTCAGCTCTGTTTCTGTTCACCTTCAGCTCTGTTTCTGTTCACCATCAGCTCTGTTTCTGTTCACCATCAGCTCTGTTTCTGTTCACCATCAGCTCTGTTTCTGTTCACCATCAGCTCTGTTTCTGTTCACCATCAGCTCTGTTTCTGTTCACCTTCAGCTCTGTTTCTGTTCACCATCAGCTCTGTTTCTGTTCACCATCAGCTCTGTTTCTGTTCACCATCAGCTCTGTTTCGGTTCACCATCAGCTCTGTTTCTGTTCACCTTCAGCTCTTTTTCTGTTCACCATCAGCTCTGTTTCTGTTCACCTTCAGCTCTGTTTCTGTTCACCATCAGCTCTGTTTCTGTTCACCATCAGCTCTGTTTCTGTTCACCTTCAGCTCTGTTTCTGTTCACCATCAGCTCTGTTTCTGTTCACCATCAGCTCTGTTTCTGTTCACCTTTAGCTCTGTTTCTGTTCACCATCAGCTCTGTTTCTGTTCACCTTCAGCTCTGTTTCTGTTCACCATCAGCTCTGTTTCTGTTCACCATCAGCTCTGTTTCTGTTCACCATCAGCTCTGTTTCTGTTCACCATCAGCTCTGTTTCTGTTCACCATCAGCTCTGTTTCTGTTCACCTTCAGCTCTTTTTCTGTTCACCTTCAGCTCTGTTTCTGTTCACCATCAGCTCTGTTTCTGTTCACCATCAGCTCTGTTTCTGTTCACCATCAGCTCTGTTTCTGTTCACCATCAGCTCTGTTTCTGTTCACCATCAGCTCTGTTTCTGTTCACCATCAGCTCTGTTTCTGTTCACCATCCGCTCTGTTTCTGTTCACCATCAGCTCTGTTTCTGTTCACCATCAGCTCTGTTTCTGTTCACCATCAGCTCTGTTTCTGTTCACCACCAGCTCTGTTTCTGTTCACCACCAGCTCTGTTTCTGTTCACCATCAGCTCTGTTTCTGTTCACCATCAGCTCTGTTTCTGTTCACCTTCAGCTCTGTTTCTGTTCACCATCAGCTCTGTTTCTGTTCACCACCAGCTCTGTTTCTGTTCACCATCAGCTCTGTTTCTGTTCACCATCAGCTCTGTTTCTGTTCTGTTTTCTGTGTTGGTTGATTGTTTGTAGTATCCATTTTTACTTGTTATTCATTGTTTTGTTTTGTTATTTTTTCCCCCTTTGTTGCACTTTGAGATTCTTCGGAATGAAAAGTGCATTATAAATAAAATCTATTAATTAATTAATTAATTAATTAATTAAATGATTTGCTAACTAGTTTTGATTTGGTATTGACTTTGAAGCGTTACCTATTGCAATTATTCTATTATACAATATAGTCACATTAAAGCAACGCTCTCCCATACATTTTGCTATTGTAACTGCACTTATTTCCGTCACTGGTATAAGTAGCAGTGGGTGGTAAAGACGAGAAATGTACCTTTTTCTACAATCTTGCTGATAACTTTTCTTTAGTCATTCATCAACACTGCATCCAGAACCACTGTAGGCGATCCCTAGCCTGACAAGCCAGACCCACATCAAGATGTTTGGTCTGGAAACTCACCATTGAAAGGGCTCAATCCGAGGGACGAAGGTGAAACAGAGCTTGTTGATAGATTAAACATTCGCCGTATCCGGTCGGTAAAACTCTGAACACATCTTCCCTTTTTAAGAATGACTTCAGTGCCGTTCTATGTTCTTTTCTCAGAGAAAAGCTTAACTCCAAGTCTTCCAGAGTCGCGGTCAAAGCTGATTGAAAAGACCGCTGTTCGCCAGTTTCTGTGTTTACTAGAAGCGCGCAAAAGCAACTCGGCCGTCGTCATAATGGCCCCCGCCCACGGACTCTATCCACGATGTATGTGATTGGCCCGGCAAGAGTTAGGCGAATACAGCTCAGAAGGGTATTGAGAGTTGCTAGACGACACTCGCGGGCAGATTAAATTTGCTGCCGCTAGGGTGCGTCTAGATTTCTAGGCTAGGCGATCCCCCCTTACACTACCGTACACTACCAAAACATAAGCCAGTCAGCAGGCCGATTTATCTCCAATAGTGAAATAATATTCCTTTCTTGATCTGCACTGTTCACTCTCTCATGACTTTACATTTGAAGGGCTTGTGCGCATGTGTGTGTGTGTACGGGCCATGTAATACAAAACTAATAGTCCAATCAATCGCGGGTGGATGAGAAATAAATCATTGTGTTTGTTTCATAAAGACGTTTACGAGCCCTGAGATCGAGAGAATCATTCCGGTTGCTGCTTTCAAAACAAGCTCTCATGTGAACTGAACTGACAAGAGCATAGATATGACAGAGGAGCTTAAGCTCATTAAATATGCAAATCTTAGTGCTTGCGGTGAGCTTTTACTTCAAAGTCTCCAGTGGGGCACGACCATCAAAATCCAGCGTTTTGGAGAGAGCCTTAAAACCAGTTGACCTCAGACAACAGTATAAAAAAATAAAAAAGCCAGTTCATGACACCTTTAAATGTCCTAATTCAACTAATTCTGACTTAATCTAAGCCCTGTCTGTGAAACCAGGCCAAAATGTCAGTTCATCATGAATTACTAGTATAAAAATTTACCAATACACATTGTCCACAGCCTACTGGACAAGGCACACAGAAATAAATGCACATCTGTTTGTGTTGAGGGTAACAGGCAGGTTGACTGAGTGTATCCTAGTGGTTTATTGAGCCAAACCTCCCACCCAGTTTGAGAGCAATGGAAAGCAATTTCACCTCTCTCTCTCATTCTCATTCTCAGGTGATGCATTTGTTGTGGAGTGATTATGTTCACTCTGAGGTGACGTCCATTTTCCCAGCAAACTGTAATCAATAGAGATGACTGGTTTCTCGCAGTCAGGGATGCTTCAGTCTTCTGGCTCTCATCTGGCTTTTTCTGGAGCCCTGTGATCCTCATGATAAATGGGAATAGAGCTGTCGTCATACCTGTTATAAGTGAGGAGCAGGCCCTGATGAAATATGTGGACTTTGATTGCAGTTTCTGTGCAGATATTGAAGGGAAATTTGTGGTAATATGAGTTAAATGGAGCTGAACAGGTAGCTGAAAGAATAATCAGATTTGCCAACATATTTTTTAAATGAACATGCTCTTGCATTTTATGTTTTATGAATGACGGTAATTCTGATTGTGGGGAAATCTGCGGAGTGGGTTTTCGCTGGAATTTTCTTGGTGTTAATTCCATCATGTGGGCCTGATGATGAGCAGAGGGAATGATAATGCATGTGAAATACAATTAGGAGTGTGTTTGGTCAATTCTAAACATCACAAAAGAAAATAGTCATGTTCAGAGACGTTTTAATAAACAGGATGAATTAAAAAGAGGTAGGAAAGGGAAGCATAACTGTTTATTTTGTCACAATTTTGACAGCAGCAAGTTTTCATCCAGCCTTTGATCAGATCAAATAAAAATAGCATTTAAAGTCAGCATGAAACAGAAATTGTAATCATCTTCTATATTATATCTCAGTGAATTTGTTTTATTTTCTATGCACACATTCTTTACATGAGGTTACCCCCGGGTGTACACATTCTTTTCTGGCCCCTCTACAACAGAACATACAACAATTGTTTTTCATTTGAAATATTATATAAATTGAATATAAAACCTTGAAATGGTGCTCTGTGGTGTGGCAGGATTTTAAACAACTTCCAGCAGCGCCTCGCCACGTCTTTAAAATATTGAGCACCCCCATATAGCCAAAATAGTATGATCCTCGTTTCATAACACCCGCGAAGATTCGACTGTGAGATTGGTGGACGAATCCGGCTCCGCATAGCAATGCATCAAATCTTCGACTATTCGGGGTCACCCCTTATAAATATTTGTTATGTGTGTGTGTGTGTGTGTGTGTGTGTGTGTGTGTGTGTGTGTGTGTGTGTGTGTGTGTGTGTGTGTGTGTGTGTGTGTGTGTGTGTGTGTGTGTGTGTGTGTGTGTGTGTGTGTGTGTGTGTGTGTGTGTGTGTGTTTGTGTAGTGTATAACGATTCATTATGTAAGGTCTTTATTATTGTAAGGACTATATTACATTTCTGTCAATAGATCCTCATAAATACTACACACTGCACCTTTAATTCTTTTTCAATGTTTTCAGTGACCAACTTAATTGTGTTTAATAAATACCGTCAAATTTGGGCATGTTTACTACTGTGTCACATCCTTTTAATTACACTTTTTAATCATTTGGGGATTTATTGAGGATACTAATTGTTGCAGTTTTCGAATTTTTGTCCAATCCTGCCTGATACAAGACAGCTGCTCAACAGTCTGTGCTCATCATTGCCTGATTCTCCTTTTTCATGATGTGCCATATCATTTCAATAAGAGACAGATCTGGACTGCAGGCAAGCCAGTCAGGCACATCCCTTCTATGGTGTAGAGCATCTTAGAAGCTCAAACTGCCTCAGAGCTCAAAGGCTCTGTTGTAGCATGAGGCCTGGCCTTGTCTTGCTTCTCAGGAAATATGTCATCTTGATGGCAGTCTCTGTACAATCCCAATATACACCTCCATATCAGTGCCTTCACACTTATGCAAGTCGCCCAGATTTTTTGCACTGATGCACCGCACAGCATGACAAAGGTTTGCTTTTGTACCTGTCGCTGATGAAAGGATGGTGTCTTTCATTGTGTGACTGAGAACTAAATGTTAATTTTCCCCCAAAAATAAGCTGAAATATGGACTCATCTCACCACAGCACACATTTCCACTTTTTTTTGGACCATCTGAGGTGCAGAATGATCCGTGATGCAGAAAACACGGATGGAAAGGCGGAAAACGCTAGTCATAAAATCAGAATTTACTGGATAACACAGAATTTCATGGAAATCTCAAAATCTAGGATGAATAATCAAAAGCAGGTCAGTACACTTTAATCAAAATGTGATATAGACTAGTGTCTGAGTGAATATTATTAACCGCAAAAAGATGGCAATCTGTCAAAATAAAAGTTCTGTTTAACCTGAAAGAATTATGACAGATACTGTTGTACAGTATAATTTAGCTACATCATAATGTAATAATAATACTAAAACTAATAATAATAATAATAATAATAATAATAATAATAATAATAATAATAATAATAATAATCATTTTAAATTTTACTTTTAATACTTTTTTTTACTTCAGTGTTTTAATTTTAACATTAAAGCTCTGTTGTGCAGTAATTTGCTTGACAAAAAGTTTGTTTAATTTCATATGATTAAGAGATAAATAAAAGTTTTATGCCTTCATTTGATTAAATGTAAAATTAAAATACACAAACTTCCGGAAAAAGTTCTTATAGTTAGTGTGCGTCGAGCCACACTTCGAATTCTGACTAGAAATAGTAGACCATCCGGGTATTTTGGAATACTCTTTTCAACTATGATTTGGGACATACTAATTCTATTTATAAATACTATTTAATATGGGAATTGGAACGCAGGGACTCATTTTCCGCAATATCTTATTATGTCTGTTGTCCAGAAATACTGAGCCTTTGTATCTTGTTTCTGTTGTGTCTTGAGTTTTGGTTTGTTTACATGTTATTTCCCCTGTCTTTTGCTTTTTCCCTGGACCTTATCTTTGTTCGGACTGTTTACCTGTGTATTGACCTTTGCCTGGTTTTATGATTTACGTCTTTGGATTACCACTCAATAAAAACTGTGTCACGATTCTCAGACTTTGCGTCCCTGTGTGATTTTTGTAACAACATGTTTCCATCTGGCTATAGGCCTATTTTGTTTCTTAAGTGTATTTTTCTTTAAAAGAAAGTTGGAGAGAGCAGCAGATTGCAAATGAGGTGTGATAGACTTGTGAGGCAATACAGGTTGTTGTTGGAAGACAGGAAGGATGTGAGTGAAGATGGCATGAAGAGAGAGATGGAATGAGTTCATTAGTAACGGAGCAAAGATTCTGCAGTTTGAGCGGAAATTCAATGAAGAGGAATTAAGAAGGGAAAAATAATACACAGAATGGCTGTCTTTGTCCAATTACAGACTGAAACAACATGCACACATTTGCATTTAAATTTATCAGTGTGTTCTGATTCCGATTAATTTGTCTAATGACTTTAAAAATTATAAATGCATCTTATTAAGTCTTGATAATGTTAATATCAAGATTGAATTAATTTTATATCTCTGGCTGCTTTCATTGGCTAAACTCTTAATCTCTTCAGCTCTGAATAAACATGTTTGTTCGTGTGTGTTTAGAGTGTCAAGTATCATGGTTAGAGGTCGATATTATGGATTTGTTTCGGCTGAAGAAAGCTGACACATAAATAGCAGTGTTTTTTTCTCTCAAGAGAAATGATGTATGTGTATGCATGTGCCCTCAGGGCTGACATTCTTTGCCCCTTGGCCATTATTCGGTAAATGAGTATGTGAGCAAAGCTCTCAAACCTTAAACTCTACCATTAACACACACACACACAAACACGTACTTATGCACACACATACTCGTCCTGATCAATGATCTTTGGCAAGAGAGTGGGCTTAAGAGAGACAGAAGGATCAAGGGCGAGATACGGAGAAAATGACTTTATTGCCTTTGAATGATGATTTTAATCTCTGGCTCTAAGGGTACTATTAAGACTATTACAACTCGTCACATACCTACAGAGATGCCTGTGAGTGTGGATACTGATTGATATAGATTCTATAGCATCTGTCTGTATCATTGACCATGTCTACAAGGCACATCATTTTCCATTCACAGCACTTAAATGCTTAAATGCACAATAAAATGCAAGCTTTTATCAGGGCCTGGGCAGCGATGGTGTGAGGACCCTATTGGATTTATTTGGTCTATTATTATTATTCTCTGAAGTGAATCGCATTCTTGAGGGCCTAAACATGCTCGAAAGCTTATGAAACTTTGCACACGTCAGAAGTATCAAATGTGTTGCAGATAACAGCGCAATACCTACAAGTTCCTATAGAGCAAAATCTGTTTTGTCAAAATCAAAATTTTCTCTGCAAAATGTTAGCAGTTTTTGCCATTTCCAGACGTTGTACTTTAACAAACTGTGCTTTAGTTCCCCATGTATCAGCAAGCTGTTCAAGGAAATCGACAACGAGAGTTACATCAGACTAGCGCAGTCAAGTTCACGTGCACATCCTTTTCTCCAAGTTCTCATCCTTTTCTGCAGATGCAAGATTACTTTTATGTTGTCTATATCTGATTAATATCATATAGGACACATTTGGTTGAGTTTTTTAACCAGATAGCCAAGTGCTGCCGTTATAGGCCTACTGGTGTTATTCTCTTCAGTTTCACCTCAAATGCAGTGCGCGACATTATCAATGATTATGGGTTATTTGAGATGGTTATATTTTTTTAGATAGCCAATGTATCATATCATTATAAAAATAATATGAAATAGAATGTTGTAAATTCTCTGTGCTTAAACTGCCCGTGTATCCGTGTTGTTGTTAAGTGAAGGCTAAATCAGATTATGTCAGTTTATCATGTAATCAGGGTAGTGTGTTTACAAGAAGCTTATATTGTGAAACAAATTTTCAAAAATTCTTTACTGCTATTTTATTATTCATGTTATGAAATTAACATTCATGTTATTCATTTCATCTTTACTAAAAAAAAATTAAAAAAAATTCAAAATAATGTATGATTTGTTTGAATCTGACAAAAAATTACTCAGCTACACCTGTTTGAAGTCGAGTCAGCAGAGTAAATTTTGAGAAAATTCGTTGAAGTTCTCTGAAGGTTCCAAAACAAAATCACCAAGCAACCCTACCTTAAAATCCCTGGTAATAACACCAAATCTGACACACACACACCAAATTACTCAACACCAAATACCTATACTAAATACAGCATATTAGGGCTTATAAATTAAGTCCTACCGTACCGCACAGATCTAAAATTGTTAAAATTGTCTTGTTTTCCCCAAAAAGTTAACCAAACATTCACATTAGACATAACAGATAATGTTGTCGTGAATACTCAAAAAGACAGATATTTTGTAATTATGTGTCTGCCTGACTGCCTGCCAGAGGCATCTTTGTGCGCACGTGTTGGAACGCGAAAGGGAGACAAAGGAACAAAGGAAAGATACTTCTCTTCAAAAATGTACAAATAAAGATACTTTTAGATGATTAATTGTTATTTGGAGCATTGGGATTGCTAGATGAGGGCTTAATTAACTCCTTTTTGTGAAAAACCTCAAAATCTACGTTTTTCACTTGTGTTGCCTGTAGCTTGAAATTATCCCGTGCGCATTCCGACTACTTTTGCCAGCACGGATCACACTGTTAGTTACCAGGTATGCTGTCTGTTACACAGGGAAGCGTACTGTAAGTTGTTTTGGTACAAAAAAATTGCTACTTGCTATATATCAGCCACAAAGAACTGCCACTCTTCTCCTCTAAGTGTGTTATCTCAGCATTTGTGTGTGGAGTATCTGTCATTTCACCTTCTCTTGCCTTTGATTGTGCCCATTCCTTGTGGTTATAACCTGCAGCGCTTATAATCCACCACAGCAAAATTACCCAAACATCTTGCCTCTCCATGCCCTGGAGGCAGTTTGTTCTTGCCCAGCACCGACTGCTTTGATGGGTGTTTCAAAGGCCAGTGGGAATGTGCCAGATGTCCGCAATGCTGGAATCTCTCAGTGGTCTCCTTGCCAATCCACTTTCCTGTGGTTCTGCTCACTGCACGAACACCTACCACTCTCCGCCTGTCAGCTGTGGTGTGGTCACACTCGGACTTCTCTCCTCATTAGATTTCATGCCAGCTCACTGCTCTCGTGTTATAATGTTAGCTAATTTATGTTGACCTGGGGGTTGTTGACTTTCAAACTCCCTATTTTGCCACCGGGTCATTTGATTACACGCTACTTTCTGTTTCCAGGTCATTAGATTAAGGTGTGTCAACACATCAGAGCCGCACTGTAATATCTTGCCCGGCTAATACAATCTTACACAACTCCATCAGCTACCGCTCAGCGCATTTCTCTATAGCTACTCCTGGAATTCTGCCACATCCCATCATCATTTCCTGTTTGTTCACAGAGATTAGGATTAGATTAAGGTGATTCAATTTGGGTAAGAGACATATTCCCACTTGATATCTATGACTTTTGCCCACATAGTGCTTGCTTGTCAGATGCTCAGAAGATGAGTTATAAAGAAACAAAATGCTAGAATTTGTTTTTAGATTTATAATTATCAACAATTTTATATGTTTTACATTTCTTGTGTTTATAAACATTTATGAAACAAGTTTTAATAAAGCTGTTCTAAATTATTTCTATTTATGAGGCTTGTTTGGTTTCTGATTTCTGTACTCAAGCACTCCACTGGTACTTAGTTTGCGCCACTAAAAGACAAATAATCAAGTGATTTCACTATAAGCAAACCAGGGAATGACTTTAGCACTAAGCTGGATTTGTGGATAAAACCAGTGGATTTCAGTATTGCTTATTTGGATTCTTGGAAGTAAAGGGCTCTTGTATGTGGCATTCCAATCAAAGTCAGATGTGGCATATCCCCAATGTTCAACTTCATTTCATTACATCTGCACTGGAGATGAAATGAAACAAAATGGTTAGCTTTACACGAGGATTAAGTGATACTCACAGGGCTGTTTTTTTGTTTGAATTTGATTGGCTGACAAACATTCTAAGGTGTGCAATTATTTTCAGGGAAACGCATGGCAAAAGTAGTTTCAGGTAGGTCTTGACCGCATTACAGTTCCATTTCACTTCGCCAAATGGTTTTAGTTATTTCAAAGGTCTTTACAACATTTAACAGCAAAATAGCCAAAACCCACAGCGACACTGACCAAGCAAAGAAATATTGTAAACAATAGGATGAAAATAACTAATTATTTCCATGTTTTCCCCCCACAAATTATGTTTCATCATGTACGAAACACATCTCTTTCTCCCACTCTCTTTGCTTTCCACTTAAACACACATACACTACAGACACACACTCGCACAGAAACGTATGGTCAGCGCTGCTCATTAAGACACAAGGCAAATTAAAAACTACATGACATTTCCCATTAGTTAGGTAATAAAGGTACTGCTCTTACAGTTTTGTATTAGTAGACGCTACTGCCGAACACTGTTCAAAGAGACGTACAGAATGAGGTAATTCACAAACACTCTCTTGCTCTCTTTCTAATAACTCACAGCATTAAAAACTGAATAAATCTGCTATCAGTGGCTGATGCCTCCATTACTAGCTCTAAAATTAGCAATGGAGGCTCGGATTTAGATGCTCAATAATATAGTCCTGCACACAGGTAGCCTGACAAGCCCGCATCAAGATGTTTAGTCTGGAAACTCACCATTGGCAGGGCTCAATCCGAGGGGCGGGATAAATGGTTGTATTTCAAACTCCCTCTGCATGCAATAGGATATCACTACAACCAACCATGTGACCCTGTAACACCAGCGGCTGAGGGAGCTGAAACGGAGGACTGGCTTATAGACTTAAATGGGGACTTGTTAGTTCCCACCCTATCCCTCACACTATCTAAATCACCTGTATTTCTCAAAGAAGACTTTTCATTGTCACCTTGACAGAGTTCAGCCAGTCCTCAAATCCCATCGCTGCTAGATGTGTCCAGCCCTGCACCGTCTCTGGGGAGTACCTGCATTGATGTTGAGCGGCAGATTGGGCAACCACCACCAGCGCCTAGCCAGCAGGATCCTTCAGCTTCGCCTCTGGCCTTGGAACTCTTCACCCCATCTCGGCCCTTTGACCTGTAACTCCTTCGTTTTTCCCACCTTCAGCTTCGCCAGAGACCCTCAGCCTAGTGGCTCTTCTGGGTTCCCTCGTCCAACCGGCTCCCCTTGGTCAGTCATCGCACCACTTCTGCCATGGACTTAGGGGCCATCCTCTGCACTCCATTCCTCCACCCCTTCGGCTGCAGCAGGTTCATGCTTCCCGTTGGCATCGCCTCTGTCCTCGGGTGCACCATCATCGCCTCAGTCTTCAGATACTCTGGCTCCACCTACGGCGCTTGTCGGCACAACATCGCCTGGGTCTGCTGCACCAGCGACGTCGTTCGGCTTCCTCTGTCTGCGCCCACGGATCCACCAGCTCTGTCTCCATCAGTCGTCCCCTATGTCGTCAGCCAAGCCAGGAACATCTCGGCTCCTCCCTCCTTCGTTTCTGCCTGGGCAGTTGGCACTGGGAAGTTCTGGCTCTGTGCCATCATCGCAGCCAGGGGATCATCCTCCCACTATCATCATCCCTGGGTTTCATTGTTCTGCCATCATCATCTCTTCACCACATCCTGTCACTATCCCTTTTCTTCTCCTTTCTTGCATCATTTTGCCATCTACTCATCCTCGTTTGTGTTCACTCTTTACATTGTTCCTTCTCCTGCACTCCTGGTCCGATCTCTGTTATGTTTAAGTGTGTTGTGTTGTGTTGTGTTGTGTTGTGTTGTGTTGTGTTGTGTTGTGTTGTGTTGTGTTGTGTTGTGTTGTGTTGTGATGTGTTGTGCCATTGTCTGTCTTCCTGACTTTAGTTTATTTGAGATTAAATTGTATTTGAAACTTTATCTGCATGTCTTTATCTTCCTGCCTGCATGCAACTGTGACAGGGGTGTACACCCAGAAAGCTGTGTCTGAATTTAGTTCTCTTTCACATCTTCTCTCACTTGAATGGACAGTTTCACACAAAATTATCTCAAAATGCCTTTCTTGGCAAGTATCCTAGTAAACATTATTGTTTATGTCTTAAGTGAACATAAACAGTTGAGAAAGACTACTACATGTGTACAAACCCAATTCCAAAAAAGTTGGGACACTATACAAATTGTGAATAAAAAAAGGAATGCAATAAGGTACAAATATCAAAAACTTATATTTTATTCACAATAGAATATAGATAACATATCAAATGTTGAAAGTGAGACATTTTCATTTAAGACTTTCATTGCCCAGCAGCGTGGGGAGAGGAGGATGACGGTGTCTGTTCGGCGCTTCTCCACCCACAAATCATGTTAACTGTACAGTTAGATTTAGATTTTATTTTATTTTATTATGACTGTTTGTGACTAGTCAAACAGTCAGAGCTACAATTGGGACTGTTGCTGATTGCTGCCAGCCACTGAGAGAATGTTGTTCGTCGTTCGCCATTTGCTGTTTTTGTTTGAATTGTGCTTCTGGTTTGAAGGACATTTCATGTTGCTTGCTGCGGCTGCTCTCTGGTGGTCTCCCTCGGGCTTGAACTGCATGGTGGCTGAGGTTGCCGGTTGATTGGCGGCGTTTGCACCGGCCCAGCGTCCCGCATGATGTTGAGATGTTCCGCGTCTCGGCTGCGCCGCTGTTCCGTCTTGCATTGCATCCGTGGAATTGCTTGGACTTCTGCTCTGGCCCTGGTGTGTCCACAGAAGTGCCCAGAAAACTTAGTTTTTGCCTCCTGCATAGTGCTGCAGCGATCCCCTCCATCTGGTCTTTAGCTGTCATACCTCAACGACATCATCAGGACACTGCCGAATTGGGAATATGTAGCAACAGAGCCTCTAGCTCTGGGAGAAATATAAAACATGGAGTGGACCACAGTGTACTGTGGAGCTTACGGAGACTTCCACCATTAGCTCTGTTTTCTGTTCAGAAAAGCTTTTAACTGTTATGTCTTGGTTGATTGTTTGTATTATTCTATATTTTGACTTGTAAATCTGTTTTTTTTGTGCTCATTTGGATTTCATGAGAGCTACACATTCCAAAAAAGTTGAGACATGTAGCAATAGGAAGCCGAAAAAAGTTAAATTTACATAAAAGGAACAACTGGAGGACCAATTTTCAACTTTTTAGGTCAATTGGCAACATCATTTTGTATAAAAGAGCCTCTCAGAGTGGCAGTGTCTCTCAGAAGTCAAGATGGGCAGAGGATTACAAATTACCCCAATGCTGTGGTGAAAAATAGTTTCTCAGAGAAAAATTGCAAAGAGTTTGAAGTTATCATCACCTGCAGTGCATAATATCATCCAAAGATTCAGAGAATCTGGAACAATGTCTGTGCATAAGGGTCAAGTCCGAAAAACCAAATTGGATGCCCTTGATCTTCGGGCCCTTGCCCTGGTATATCCAAGTTCTAGAACAACATATACTCCCATCCAGACGTCATCTCTTTCAGGGAAGACCTTGCATTTTCCAACATGACAATGTCAGATACTGCATCAATTACAACATCATGGCTGCGTAGAAGAAGGATCTGGGTACTGAAATGGGCAGCCTGCAGTCCAGATCTTTCACCCATAGAAAACATTTGGCGGATCATAAAGAGGAAGATGCGACAAAGAAGACCTAAGACAGTTGAGCAACTAAGAAGCCTTTATTAGATAAGAATGGGACAACATTCCTATTCCTAGACATGAGCAACTTGTTTTCTCAGTCCCCACACGTTTGCAGATTGTTATAACAAGAAGCCATGGCCAACAAGAAGCGAACAAGAAGGGTGGATGCCATGCAATTTAAAATCAACTGATTTTTCCCTTAAAATTATACATTTTCTCAGTTTAAACATTTGATGTGTCATATATGTTGTACTCTGAATAAAATATTGAAATTTGAAACTTCCATATCATTGCATTCTGTTTTTATTCACAATTTGTAATAAATAAAAGACAAGTCTGTGGAAAACTTCAAGTTTTTTCTGCTTACCATTCAGATCAAAAAGAAGGTCGAAAGCACTTGTCAGAGGCACAAAAAAAAACTACTATCACCAGGAGAAGGTTAGCTAGACACAAGGCATACAACAAATGCACACAACAAACTAGCAAAGATAAGAGGGAAAGAAGCTTAGTATAAAGAGAACTGCACATGAGGATCAAGTGAACACAATTAAGCAAACTAAGACAATGACTAAACAAAGGGGTGTGGTAACAGGAAAAAAGGAGGTGGGACAAGAGGAGCAGCTGGCCAGCACAAACAAAGGGTGCATCTCAATCAGCTTCCTAGTTCAGTAGTGAGGCTCACTGACTTATGTCCTGATCAGTGCCCTGACTACTGAACTAGGGAGCTGATTGAGACACACCCAACGACAGAGCCATGTGCTCACACACAAGACAAACAAAGAAACATTGCTGTTAAGCTGGGGTGTGCTGTTTAGCTAATTGCTTGCTGTTGTTAAGTAAATTAATTGGGACACAACTGCTGTCTTACTAACTAAACACTGGTGACTTTTTGTGCATTTTGGCCATTCATGTATCGTTTAAATGTATTTATGTAATAGTATTTATTAATTAACTTGTTTTGAGGGCCTGATAATGCAAACTTTTGAAAACATTTGAAAGGGCATGTTTTTAAAAAACATGCTATAGTGTACATTACAAAAACGTGAATTTGTGAAAATGGTGATGCCATGCACATTTGTATTACACGTTCAGTCGATAGGCGCAGAGTGTTTCTTTGTAAAGAGACATCAACAACTACTGGGCTGGTATTCATGATATAGCATTTTTAGTCACTTCGACCATCAGTGTGACCTGTAAACAGGCATCATTTTGACAGCATTGTCGTCTGTACGTGAAAAACACAAAACTTTTTTTGTTCATCGTTGTTGCGTAAATGTACCCAAGTTTGGATGGAACTCGTTTAACGGGCCTCAGTATTCATATTCAGGATAAACAAAACCGGAAAGATTATCTCTATAACTCATAGTCGAAAGAAGAATGTGTTTGGTAAACTTAACTCACATTTGGTTTTTAAATTTTAGGTCTATTAATACACACTTTTTGTCGCTCTATTCTATGATATGGTGGTGAAAAAAACAGCTTTTGTGTGGCACTGCAGCAGTCAGTCTTATTGACAGAAATAGCCTTGGCATCTCTTTGAGTCAGACTCATTTAAATTGTAAAAAGAACAACTAATGCAATGATAAAATATGTGCATTTTCTCAGACCTTTTTTCTCAAGGCCATCCAGCAAACTGTTATACCATAGAAGCAACAAATAAATGTTATAAATACTTAAAATGCAATTCCTTCAGTATGAATAGAAGAGCTGTCAACAACATCATGAGCTGCCAGTTAAAAATTGTGAATATATTACATAACTAAATAATCAACTTTACCTTTACTATATCCGGAGTTTCTTAGTCTTGCGTGAAGTCATTTGCATCGCATTGCACGGAAGACCTCTGTATAAATAAGCGGAAGAAAGAGTCGTGCCCTCGGAGCGATCAAGAACAGTCACCCCACATTACGCCACAAATTACACTGATTGTGTGTGAAATCTGTCATCCGTATAATGAAGCCGGTTAAAATCACTCAACTTTTTGTGTTGTAGCTGCATACAGAGACACTGGGTTGCCATGGTATGGCTGACTGACCAGTCCCTTAAGTGAGATTTTTCCTATAATTGTTTCCCATTAAGGTAGTTGGGATGAGGGATTTCATTAGGCTTGCTGTTTACACAATGAAAAAGATAACTTTCAATTGCCATGTTTTGTTTTGGATGGTTTTCTTGGGGGGGGGTTTGTGTGTTTTTTAGTTTTTTTTTTTTTACAAATTGTTCTGTGAGCTTTATAACATGAAAAGTTTTAAAAAGCCAAAAGAGCAGATATTGATTTGAACTGTGCAACAAGGTAATAGTTCACAAATCAATATCAACCTATTTTCTATTTTTCTCTATTTTTGTATACAAAATATGCTCTTGTAGAATCATTTCAGTGTGCAAAGATGTCTCTTGCTCAATAACTTTTAATTCAACTACTTTGCAAAAGAGATTTACCCCTTAATTGTTTTCCATCTTTCCCATTAAGGTGGCTGGGATGAGGGATTTCACTATTTACACAATGAAAAAGATAACTGAATTGCCATGTTTTTATTTGATTTTTTTTTTTACCAATTGTTCTGTGAACTTTATATCAACAAAAGTTTTAAAAAGCCAAAAGAGCAGATATTTATTTGAACTGAGCAACATAATACAGTTCACAAATCAATATCAACCTATTCTCAATTTTTCTCTATTTTTTATACAAAGTATGCTCACGTAGAAACCTTTCAGTGTGCAAAGATGTCTCCTGCTCTGTAACTTTTAATTCAACTACTTTCCAAAACTTAATAGAAACATGTATACTTTCCTCCCCGTAGCCATAAAACTGTCAAAAGTACTTTCCAAATCAAGAACAACCACCATGTTGCGTGAAATATTGTTCCTCTGAGCCTTGCCTAATGTGCTTGTGCAATTTCAAACTTCGAGAAACTTTTGTGATCGAATTTTACTTCCAAATCATAATCCCACGCTGAAGAACCACGTTAGGGTTGTTTTGAGTCTCGGAGCATCGCAGTGTGACCGCCGCAACTATATCACATATACAGCTTTCATGTTGTAACATGAAAATCTCTTGGCTCCCGCAGATGCATATGCAAAAGCAATGCCACATCCTCCTACCCAAACCCATAAGAGCAGGGCATAAAGGCATTATTTCAGAAGGGGGAGGATATTTTCTCCCCCAAAAAAGGCTATTTTTGTTTGAAGAAGTCAGCCCAGGAGATATAAAGAGGTAAAGCTTTCTGGCTTCTCCATTATAATGTCTAGGGATTGAGAGGGTATTATTTTTCAGTTTCAAGCTCGAATGGGAGTGAAGTGCATCCCAGTCTGTTTTATATGCATGATTCTTCACAGTCACCTGTATTTAAGACACATCTGTGAGAGGAGACTGCCCCATACTGGGACTGTTGTCATTCTTTCATCCTCCCCACCCCACACACCCCACCCCCTCACTGTCTTTCCTTTTCCACCTCACTGTTTTTCTAATTCTTTTTCATATTATTTGGTTCACTGGGCCTTTAGATGAATACATCTATGTGGAAGTAACTCTTGCAGACACGCCAGCGGTTTTCACTCACGCAAAACAATATCTTTCAAAAAGACTGTGGCAAGTTCGGTCCATGATTCATGGTTCAGATCCCCCTTTCGTGCTCATGGTACGTCGCCAGGGTTTTCACCCACTTGACTTCTGCCCTGTGCATTAAAAACAAACGTTTCATTTTCAGTATAATGGTGCCACCTACCTCTAAATAAGGAAACTGAATGGCACTTTTCATGAGTAGGTTACAAAATGGTTGAAATGAATGGTTATTAACCTTCAAAAAATATTGATTATCAACCTCAAAAGCCATTTTAAAGTTTTAAAGGGTTATTTCACCCAAAAATGAAATTTATGTCATCAATGACTCGCCCTAATGTCGTTCCACACCCGTAAGACCTTCGAAACACAGTTTAAGATATTTTATATTTAGTCCGAGAGCATATCCAAGTGTATACACACTTAACTGCCCATGTCCAGAAAGGGAATAAAAACATCATCAAAGTAGTCCATATGAGACATCAGTTAGTTCATTAGAATCTCTTGAAACATCGAAAATACATTTTGGTCCAAAAATATCAAAAACTACGACTTTATTTAGCATTGTCTTCTCTTCCTTGTTTGTGTTCAAACCTCAAATAAAGATTCAAACGGTTGTGAATCAGTGAATCAATCAATGATTCGGATCGCATGCCAAACTGCTGAAATCCCGTGACACTGGCGATCCGAATCATTGATCGATTCACTGATTCATAACCGTTTGAATCTTTTTTTGAGGTTTGAACACAAACAAGGAAGAGAAGACAATGAGTGTGAGTAAGTGTTATTTCAAAACTGTTTTACAAAACAGACTCAGAGTCCAATAACAAGAAGTCCAATAACAAACTTTTAGCCAATCAGCAGTAAGGGGCGTGTCTACTATTGATGGTGAGAAGAGAGCATGTATTGACGGACATTAGCCGAGAATTAATATATGCTGGCTTTTGCTTGAATATGCTCGTGTGTCACATGAGAACAGTTTGTGTTTTTGTGATCGCTATAACTCTAATCTTGTCATAACTCATTACTAATGTACTATCAAGTTGTTCATGAGAACGGTTTGTGTTTTTTTTTTTTTTTTTTTTTTTGAAGGAAGGGGTGACTTTTTCATTGAATATTCAATCTAGATTAGTAACATACAGATTCTGCCATAGTCATTGCCTGGGTTACGTATGTGTGGGCGGAGCTATCAAAATAGGGGCGAGACCCTTTTGAGGGTAGGCGTGTATGTTTTGGTGATTTGAAATAACAATGGTTACCAGAAAGCACTTACCCCACCTTGAACAAGTTTGTAAATATTTATATATATAAAAAATTTTTTAAAAGTGTACATTTTTGTCATAATGTGGCTGCATGCGTCACCAAGGAAATAATATGTTCTAAAATAGAGATCACCTTTAAAAACACACACTGGGGGCTAAGCTAAAATATAGAGCCCCTAGATTCTAGAATATAGATATGTTCCACAAAAATTATGAATACCCCCCAGTTTGTGTGTCCTGGCTCTGCTTTATGGGCATCAGGAGCTGACCTCTGTTAGCCTGACAAGCCAGACCCACATCAAGATGTTTGGTCTGGAAACTCACCATTGACAGGGCTCAATCCGAGGGGCGGGATAAACGGTTGTCTTTCAAACTCCCTCTGCACGCGATAAGATAGCACTACAACCAACCAGAGCAACGAAAGTGAAGCAGAGCTCATTGATAGATTAAACATTCGCCGTATCCGGTCAGCAAAACTCTGAACACATCTTCCCTTCATAAGAATGACTTCAGTGCTGTTCTTTGTTCTTTTCTCAGAGAAAAGCTTAACTCCAAGTCTTCCAGAGTCGCAGTCAAAGCTGATTCGAAAGACCGCCGTTCGCCAGTTTCTGTGTTGACTAGAAGCACGCAAACGCAACTCTGGCGTCATTATGTTAAGCCCCGCCCACCGACTCTATACATGTTGTGATTGGCCCGTCAAGAGCTTGGCGTTTACAGTTTAGAAGGGTATTGAGAGTTGCTAAACGACACTCGCGGGCAGATTAGATTTGCTGCCGCTAGGGTGCGTCTAGATTTCTAGGCTTGTCCTCTGTCTGCCTTACTCAGAAACTACATTTCCCAGCATCCCTCCTGTCCCACAACTGCAGCTGTTCCCCATCATCAACTCAGTATATAAGCACAAATCTCACCCTCACTCACCCTCATGTCTGGCCTTGTCTTTCACTTCAAACACAGACCCTTATCCGAGAAACTCAGTTGAGACTCTCTAGTGATTCCCTATTGTGTCTCCAACATTTCCTGCACCAGTGAATATCACAGAGGTCGATATACCACCAAGTACCCAATATCCACTTACCTGCTTCCCACTGAGGTGTTGTGCTTCCCGGAATCTACCAGGTACTCCATGTCAAACTGCTAAAGACAAGATGTCAAGTCATACACCAGCCATCTACTCCAGTCACGTATCAGTTATCTTCTCTATACTCACCTGTATCGCCTTTTCTCATCTCTATTTGGTTCAGTAATCTCGGTCTCCAGTCTGGTTGTTCCCTGACAATTTTTTCTCTCTCTCTAATATTTACTTAAAGGGATAGTTCACCCAAAAATGAAAATTAGACCATGATTTACTCACCCTCAAGCCATCCTAGGTGTATGTGACATTCTTCTTTCAGACAAATATATTAAAAAAAGTCCTGGCTAATCCAAGCTTTATAATAGCAGTATTATAAAAATGTTTCTCTGTTTTTAAAGTCCATAAAAAATGAGTCCTTCAAATATGGTGCTCCCCACATTTCCAGGTTAATAAAGGCCTTCTGAAGCAAATCGATGCATTTGTGTAAGAAAAATATCCATATTGAAAACTTTATAAAGTAAAATTCCAGCTGATCGCCTGGTTCTTATGGCAAAAAACACATTGTATCTGTGCCTCTAATGCTTGTTAAAAAAAAAAAAAAAAAATTAAAAAGGTGCACTGTATTTGTAGGAAGTGCGAAATTTGCTCCTGCAAGCCTCAAAAGCATCTTCTACAAATATAGAAATGTATGTGCATGAGGTTTTTTTTTTCATGTTGACTGCACAGTGCAGATAACTCAATACAGCTGACTGAAAGGCTGAAAATTATTATAGTTTGTTTATATAAGCAACATAAATATAATATTTGGTATTCTGTTCACAATAAGATTATTATCACTCTGAAGAATGAGCAGTCCAAAAATGTTCACCGCAGACCTCAAAAAAACCGTGTGTGTGTGTGTGTGTGTGTGTGTGTGTGTGTGTGTGTGTGTGTGTGTGTGTGTGTGTGTTTTGTTTTTTAAATGATCTTTCGTTCAATACATTGCTAATGGGTGGGTAAAGTTTTTTAAATGTTTTTGAATCTTATGTGTCTTATGCTTATGTGTCAGACTGCATTTATTTGATAAAAAAACAGTAAAAAAAATTATATTGTGAAATATATTCCAATTTACACTAACGTATTTCTAAAATACCCTTATTTTGGAGTAATGACTGCTAATGGTTCCTGTGAAGGCGAATTCAGCTTTTCCTTCAGGAACCATTAGCAGTCATTACTCCAGCCTTCAGTATCACATGATCTGGTAACACTTTAGAATATATTACTTAATCTATTAATCTGATATGCTCTTTATTATTTGCTGATGCAGTAATCTTTAATGAATGGTTTGTTTCTTAATGAGTCAAACATTAACTCATAGTTAAACATGAGTTGATGCATATTAGTGCGCCCATATTGTAAAGGGTTACCCGTGATCCTTCTAAAATCATTCTAAAATGCTGATTTGGTATAAGAAACATTTATTATTGCCATCAGTGCTGACAGCTATGCTACTTGAAGACTGCACTATCAAGTTGTGTGACACTATTGTTTATTTCAAAGCATTGTTAAAAGGTTTAATTCACCCAAAAATGAAATTTATGTCATTAATGGCTCACTGTAATGTCGTCCACACCCGTAAGACCTCCGTTCATCTTTGCATTTGTTTTCAAACCTCAAATAAAGATTCAAACGGTCATGAATCAGCGTATTGATTCATGATTCGGATCGCCAATGTCACGTGATTTCAGCAGTTTGACACGCGATCTGAATCATGAATCAATAAGCTGATTCATGACCGTTTGAATCTTTATTTGAGGTTTGAAAACAAACGTGGAAGAGAAGACAATGCTGAATAAAGTCGTAGTTGTTGTTATTTTTGGACCAAAATGTATTTTCGATGCTTCAAGAGATTCTAATGAACTAACTGATGTCTCATGGACTACTTTGATGATATTTTTATTCCCTTTCTGGACATGGACAGTAAAGTGTGTATACGCTCTCGGACTAAATATAAAATATCTTAAACTGTGTTCTGAAGATGAACATAGGGCTTATGGGTGTGGAACAACATTAGGGTGAGTCATTAATGACATCAATTTCATTTTTGGGTGAACTAACCCTTTAATTCATTTGTGGGAGTTCTCCTTGTAGAACATTTGTGAGTAATATTTCACCATCTCTATCTTATCTACTCCGGAAGTTTATAGTTTTATCCTGGATGTGTATCTTACGGCACTCTTGGATTTTGACTACAGTATACTGTTCTAGAGATGAGGTGAAGACGACCATTGAGGCGATAGAGAGGAAGAGAGTGAGAGTAGTGGGCTATTTTCACAGCACCATCTGTCTCTTGTCAGAAGCCCTTCGATCGTCTACTGTGCTCACATACAACCTTCACTACAGGGAGAGAGAGAGAGAGAGAGAGAGAGAGAGAGAGAGAGAGAGAGAGAGAGAGAGAGAGAGAGAGAGAGAGAGAGAGAGAGAGAGAGAGAGAGAGAGAGAGAGAGAGAGAGAGAGAGAGAGAGAGAGAGAGAGAGAGAGAGAGAGAGAGAGAGAGACTCTGCTGCCATGCAAGATAAATGTCTTTTTCTTGAGCTACTGTGACCCACTTGAAAGTAATCACTTCCCCCGCCATCTCTTCCTGTTTCTTGTTTGGGATGAAACATTTAATCATCACAGTTGTAGTAAACAGAGGTGTTGCTGGTCAGCGATCTAATACAGTCAGCCAGCACTGAACTGTAGAGAGGATGACACAAAAGCATTTTATGTGAACAACACATGTTTGTTTTTTGTTTTGTTTTTTTCCTGTGCAAAAGAAAGCGGGGTAGCAAGAAAAGTTCGGAAAGCTCAAGGAAAGTGTTGATGTTACACTATGAAAGAGACATACATGTGAACCTGTTGCTCAGAGAGAAGCCAAGCTGTCACTGTGACACAGGAGCACTTTTTCTTGAGACTACAAATTGATTATACTGTGTGCTACAAAAAAAGTAATATCAATGTTACAATCTGTTTATTACTATTATTATTATTATTATTATTATTATTATTATTATTATTATTATTATTATTATTATTATTATTATTATTTACATGTACACCTTATGCAACTATTACAACTATTAGCCAATGGTATAACATAAATAAAATAAAAATACATACAATTTTAATTGTAAAACAGTTAATTTTGATTCATATAAATAATTATCAATAATAATACATTTAAAAGTTTATTAAATGGGTCTTTATGTGCTGTTTGCAATTTATGTCACCTCTTGTCATGCCTAAATCACTGTAAAGCAGTCTCTTTTAGTCTTATTCTACAGTCTAATTTTTCGCTTTCAGTGATATATATATATATATATATATATATATATATATATATATATATATATATATATATATATATATATATATATATATATATATATATATATATATATATATATATATATATATATATATATATATATATATATATATATATATATATTTAGTTTATTTATTTTGACCAAAATGTGCACATAAAAAAGTATTATGCATGGAGGAAAAAATCGCAATGCTGTTAGCCTTTCCTCACTGTTTTCCAGCTTCAGACTTTTTTTCTTTTTTTTCTCGTTTTTGCATTATCAATCCCAAGGGTTTCAGGGCAGGTTAAATATTTAGTAATCTCTCTCGCTCTCTGTTTCTCTATATCTTTTTCTGTAGTGTATGTATTCTGTAACTCCAGTCACTAACAGATAGCCCCTTTATGTGTGACTCATTTGGGAGATAAGACTTCCCAACGTGATGATTCTTGACAGCGAGAGAGAGAAAGAGAGAGACTGGATCAATAACTGTGAAACTGTAGTATTGGTTTTCTCCCCATATGGCTCCACTAGTCTAGCTACAGCTTCCCTGTAGAATTTGTTACAAGTCCCAAGCTGTGTGTCCTATCCTGTCCCAGACAGACATTGATTGACAGACATTGTTACTGTGTTAGCACTCTGTGTCTGATCTTGGTGGCAGTATTCTTACAGACTCCTGTACGTCTTTAATATTTTATACGTTTTTACCCTCCCTTTCTCGGCTGCCATGGACACATTTAGTATTCGCTCACATTTATCTTTTATACCTGCTGACCATGTGTGTGTGTGCGTGTGTGTGTGTGTGTGTGTGTGTGTGTGTGTGTGTGTGTGTGTGTGTGTGTGTGTGTGTGTGTGTGTGTGTGTGTGTGTGTGTGTGTGTGTGTGTGTGTGTGTGTGTGTGTGTGTGTGTGTGTGTGTGTGTGTGTGTGTGTGTGTGTGTGTGTGTGTGTGTGTGTGTGTGTCCATGGTTTGATGTAAGGTGCCTTCTTCAATTTCCATAGTTGTAAACCCATGCACTAATGCATGCCATGTGTTAAATTTGGCATGAACCACATGTCAAGTTGCAATTCCAGCTCCACAAAAGAAGTAAAAGGCCAAGTGTGTGTGTGTGTGTGTGTGTGTGTGTGTGTGTGTGTGTGTGTGTGTGTGTGTGTGTGTGTGTGTGTGTGTGTGTGTGTGTGTGTGTGTGTGTGTGTGTGTGTGTGAGAGAGAGAGAGAGAGAGAGAGAGAATGTGAAAGATGCACAATACCACTATATACCATAGTACATATTATTTAATATATTTCACTGCATTTATCAAACTTTGTTAATGTCAATAAAAATATTCATATCCATAGTTTTTAGTGCAGTAGCAAGTGTTAACATGCAACTTTGATCTTACAAATGTAGTAGTAAATGCTGAAATTAACGTTAACTAAGATTGATAAATGCAGTGGAAGTATCGTTCTGTCACATATCATCTGTGTTTCTGTACTTTTTTTGAGTGTTGTTCCAGTTCCCTCAGTTGCTTGCTTAGTTACTGATTTGTTCATTGATTTGCCCCATCTGTCCCTTGTTTTTGTCCTCAGTGTATTTATACCCCTGTTTAGTTAGCGTGATTTTTTTTTTCTCAAACCCGTTTAATGTAAATCCAAATGTGGTGTGGCAAGCAGCGGGGCGAGGGACCGGGAGAGAGGGCCGGTGACGAGTGGTAATGAGTACCAGCTGCCTGACGCACCGGTCTCGTGGCGGGAGTGGCGGGAGCATAAAAGGAGAAGCCAAGGCAGCGGAAGACGAGAGAGGACCAGGCCTGGATTTTATGTTATGTTTTGTTTACGTTTTTATTAGGTGTTGGTGGGCAGTCGTCCGTGAGGGGCTGCCCGCGGTTTTACTTTCGTTTTGTTTTTAAAAAGTGTTAAACGTTCGTCGGTTCCTGCCTCCTTTCTTTCCAATCTACAAACTTCGTTACACCAAGCCTTTAACCAATTTAACTGGTTGAGGTTACAGTGACGGGTAGGTTTAGGAATCAGGTGGGTATTCCAGAAAGCAGGTTATGTGACATACCCAGGTATGTTTAAGGGTAGATAAGTGGATAACCTCAACTTTCGGTTCCAAAAGTGAAGGTTGCAGGGTATGCAAGTAGCCATAGCAACTCACTCTCTGAACATAACCTGCTCCGGAGCAGCTCATGATCCAGGGTTAGTTTGCTTAAAGGGTACCTATTATGCAAAATTCACTTTTATACAGTGTTTGAAAATAAATGTGTGTTGGCAGTGTGTGTACACAACCACTTGTCTGGCTATCACCAGACCAAGCTCAATTTAAAGTTGAACATTGGTCTGGGGAGTCTGCTCTGTATTTTCTACTGCACAAGAGTCGTGATCAACGAGCAATATTTGAATAACTCTACACAATTGGATAGTCCTTCAACCAATCAGACCACAAGAGGTGCGATCAACAAGCAACGACCCATCGTTTCTCTATCCGTCATCGTGCTAAACCAGTCAATAGCATGCCAGGTGGATAAGTCAGTCTGTGATTGGTTCCCACAAAAGTGTAACAGAAGCAGTAGAAATGAATGTACAGGTTTCCAGACCGAGTTTCCGCACGGAATCAATTCGCCTGCAGATCAGGCTGGGTTTACCCAGTCTACACAATCACCCTATAATGGCAAAAATTCACCCACTCCTTTTTTTTAATCCCCATAAATCATAAGCAGTGTCTCAGAGCAAGCCGTTTCCATATTCCCAAAGGGGTAATCTAGCACTTGCAAAGCGTTCCACCCATAGGGCCGGCCATTGCTAACCAAGCCATCACCTGCTGTTAGCATCCCATTCATTTTTGAGTCACTTTGACAGTGAATAACTTTACATCTGAGGCGTTTAAAGACTCCATTTGTCCATTGTTTATTTCTAAAGAAACAAGACACTGCATAAAAGGCTCCATTACCTTGTATCACTATCGCCCCGTAGAAGCTATTTTTGTAAAAATAGGCTAACGATTGCGTCATAACCAACATGACTCTGTCGCACAGTTGAGAAATTACCGTATAGACAGGAGGAGATGCTCAGAAGCAATCTTTCACTGTCTATGAGACCGTCGGGGGGACGTGGAGACATAAAGTATATTATATTATATTATATTATATTTATATATATTTATTATAATCGGCTACCACAACAATTTATTTCAAAATCGTTCGTTTGTTCGGCCCATTTCAAGAAATCTTAAACTAAAGAAAGGGGCAACTATATTCCTGCAAGCAGTGATTTATCCACTTATTGACTAGCTCTTTAAACAATTTCTGATTAAATTGAAAGATTCTTAGAGAGACCGCATTGTCTAGATGACGCAAGATGCTTGTACAGTAACAACAGGAAACTCCAAGTACCATACAAAACTAAATAGTGTGTCTAATGACAAATGTTAATTTTACATTTACCCTCTGTTGGGGGGATTTAAATGACTTAAATCTGGCAACCGCAAGCACTTTCTTGCGCGTGGATGATCTGAAAACACCAATAAACAAGTAGACTGCATTTCTGCAATCTTCATTTGAGATGGTCTGCTTAAATCATTCAGTCAGTCTGTGTTCTGTCAGGACGGTCAGGACTCACGAGCCGCTTTGCTGAACAGCTGTGCTGTGAGCTGTGAGCGGCTGAAATAAGCCAATCTGAGCAGAGCTCAACATTAATATTCATGACTCTTCCAAATAAGGCAAAAAGTGAGCCTGTAGATATCAGAGAACAATTTAACATATTGTTTCAACTAATTCTAGGGCACCTTTAAATCACCTTTCTTTCACATTCTAACATTCAGTTTGGGGTTCAGGAGATTGTCTTGACCAGGACCACACCCCTAAATTCATTAAGCAACTACCATGTGATTGGTTGATTAGATAATTGCATTAATAAGAAATTAAACAGGTGTTCCTAATAATCCTTTAGGTGAGTGTATTTTATTCATTTTATATTTTCTTTTACTGAAACACTATGAATGAATGGATATTGCCTGTACTGTTGTCTGTCTCACTGAGAGAAAGCACGTTATCAGTATATTTTGGGAAACTTTCTGGTCAGAACTGGAGCTTAATCAGCTCCAACCTCGGAGAGACTGTGTATCTTTCTGTGTGTGCAATATTCTGTGTTACAGATCGGTGTTGAGAAGGTGTACAATGGACATCCTAAAAGATGGATGGACTTGTTCTGGGCAAGCTAGCACCTGCTCCAGACCTGGAAGGTCACTATGGGCTTAATTCCGGGGTGAAACCGCCATCAAGTGACGCGTTTAAGGAGATGTGCATCAGATTAACTGACAATGTTTGGAAATTTACCATGACTCTTTATTTTCCCTGAGCAAATCAGAATCTTCCACCTTGTAGTAATGATGTGGATAGACCTGGAAAACTGTTGGGACAATTGTATTTACAATAGGCAAGGTGACGAGACGAGATGGGGAGAGAGAGGGAGTGCAGTCTACAAACTCCTTGTGAGACTCGAAGCTGGCTTCTGCTGATGAAACTGCAAACTATTCTTCATTAAATTTGTCTTTAATAAATTGCACTCCTAACTCTTGGTCTTCATTTTTTACCACTGGTCTTGACTCATAAACTGATAACCCCTATCACCTGCTTTCTGGAATATCCCCCAGATCTTTGTCTGCTCTTGTTGATGTTTAAGTTGATTAGGCCTGTTCTTGTGTTTGTCTAGTGTTGACTTGTGCTTCCTTCATGTTATCGGAAATTTTGTTATTCCCACTTCTGAAGTCACGTTTACGAGCTTGTTGCATTGAAGAGTGACTTCAACTTTATGTGCCATTTTAAACTAGTAAACTCGCTTTACGCTATTTCCAATAGCATGTGAAGGTGGCATTAGATACGTCTCTCTCCTTGATTTAAACAACCCTAACACGTTCATGCTAGCTAAAAGTGATGCACCGGTCGACTGGCCATCAAACGGTTTACTTTGGCCAATATTTGTTTTTTCCAGACTTGCACACACACTGCATAGCAATCGTTTCCCAAAATGTCTTTTGTGTGGACATATTATGAAGTCTGTAAACAGGACATTAACACAGGTCAGAGATGGGGCAGGCTGAAAACGGGTATAAAGAGGAGTGCAGAGCACAGGAAATACTGTATCAGGCACAGAAACCTCACTGTTCGTAATGCTCTAAATATTGCAAGAAAAATATAAATACTGAATTTGGGGGCGAGGGTTCATATGAATTTATCTCTGGAGGGAAGTGTTTTCAGAAAAGTTTTTCATTAGCATTCTCTTTTCCTCTTACCTCCATATAAATGCCTATTAAAGCAGTGTTTATAAGCAGCGCAGTAACCAACAAACGCTATACTGCAGCTGCTCCATAAGCGCCACCTACTGTCAAAGAGTGAATTTGCATTTTCATTCAGGTTGTTTGGCCTTTTTTGTTGCAGGAAAATTTCTTGTAGTATACACACAAAGCTAAAGTCAGACCATTCTGTCTTGGCTTTAAATTTTGAAATTATACAATATAATTTACATGAAATACAACTGCTCATGTTACATATATGTTGCATCTTTGTTTGATTAAAATGTAGTGGTTGCCTCTAATTCCAAATGGCTATAGATAAGGGCAGTTTGTCCTGTAGTAGCCTTGTCCTACCATACTCTCATACATTTCATTTGTACAGAGAGTCTGGCCACTCTCCATTGAAAAGCATTAACTTCCTTGAAGATGGGAACTCTGTTGAAGTTTAACTATTGGATCTGCCTATAGCCCCTCTGGATCTGCCATATAACCAATCGCTAACATCTGAGCGTGACGTATGCCATCTCAAACTAGTGCAGACAGCAACGTCATCGTTCTCAGCCACTCCTCTCCCTCTGAAAACCAGAGAACATATTGCAATCCCAGACGGAGTACTGAAGAAAAAATAGGCTTGTTCGAGATCCATTGCCGCGTAGACTGATCAGCATATGACATCAAAGTACCGCGAGTATGATTGTAGAGCAAACTATTGCTTATGCTTTTAAATATCTCTCGCAGTACATTGATGTCATACACCGATCGGTCTGTGCTGCGCCGATGGCTCTCGAACAAGCTAACTACTAACTAATTTAGTTAACAATTAACTATTTTTGTAGCCTAGAAATCTAGACGCATCCTAGCGGCAGCAAATCTAATCTGCTGCAAGTCTCGTCTAGCAACTCTCAATACACTTCTGAGCTGTAAACGCCAAACTCTTGTCGGGCCAATCACATCGTGTATAGAGTCGGTGGGCGGGGCTTAACATAATGGCAGCCGAGTTGTGTTTGAGTGCTACTAGTAAACACAGAAGCTGGCGAACGGCAGGCCTTTCGAATCAGCTTTGACCGCGACTCTGGAAGACTTGGAGTTAAGCTTTTATCTGAGAAAAGAGCAAAGAACGGCACTGAAGTCATTCTTAAGAAGGGAAGATGTGTTCTAAGTTTTGCCGACGGGATACGGCGAAAGTTTTATCTACTACTAACTCTGCTTCACCTTTGTTGCTCTGGTTGGTGTAGCGCTATCCTATCGCGTGCAGAGGGAGTTTGAAAGACAACCGTTTATCCCGCCCCTCGGATTGAGCCCTGTCAATGGTGAGTTTCCAGACCAAACATCTTGATGTGGGTCTGGCTTGTCAGGCTACTATTTTTGAACTGTATGACTATTATTATAGTTATTATTCATAATAGTTTTACATGAATTGGAAATTTAATCATGTTATCTTCACAGTATCCCCTATGCATTTGTTTTTTGCCTTTAGATGTTTAGTTATTTTTATATTAGAAAAATTTCCCTTCTGAGCTATAATTTGTCAAATCCTATTTATATCCAAGAAAGTTCCAATTTTAATATCACAAAGGCTTATCCACATGCGGGATCTCGCTCGAAGGAAAATTGTTTAGCCTGACAGCAACACCTTTCATTACAGGAAAGCCAGGTGCATGTAGTGAGGTATTAAAAAAGCCCTGTGACCCTGGCAGACGATGTGACCCCTTAAGGGTGCAAGACAACCTTCATCACATCAGGTGATGAGGCTGCCGCATAAAAGTGCTGAGTCGGCTAACACTGAGTTACACTGATGCATTATGTGGGTGTTGGCAGGCGGCACACATATAGAATGTGCATTAATATTGTATTGGGGTTGAAAGTGCCCCCTACCCCAAACTTCAGATGGAAATGTGAATGCCCATGCCGTATAGAAGTCATTGACACGAGGTGAAGAAGCACTGAATTGCTGTATTGTCTTCTGAGATCTGCCTCACTGATGTGAAACTGCATGCAAACGCAGTTTTACAGAATCTTTCTCTTTTCTTTTTTCTTTTTCTTTTTTCAATTTGGGTGATTGTGAGGATTGCATCTGTTGTTTATTGTGGACATTGTAATTTTGTGAAGTTTATTAATTGCAGCATTTTTAGAACAAATCATGGTTTAACGTTTTTCTTGTTTCGTTCTTTTTTCTTTTCTTTTTTTTACTTTCTTTTAATTATTTTATCTTTAGCCAATAATAATCTATTTAACTTCATTTAATTAGTGTTAAGGGAACTTGGGATACTTTATATGCACTACAGTGTGAAATGGCCCCATCAGCAGCTCAACATGGGTCAAATGTAGAAAGTCTGTATTCCGTGAGCATGCGTGTTTGTGGTTTTCTATCCAGGTGGGGACTTCAACCTGAATGCCACTGTCTAATAGGGACCTATGTCACAGTGGGGATCATGGAATTTACATTTTGTATACTATAAAAACCATTACATTTATAGAATGTTCCCATAAATAAAAATGGAAATCCAACATGTGGGTAGTTTTTGTTTTTTGAGGTGCATTGCTGCCCTCTGTTGATGCAATGACATAATTACGGTTTAGTTGTTTCAGGCTTCAAGCCTGATATCTGCACAGCACATATCCTCCAGAAAAGGCAGATCCTACGGAAGCGTATTTCATTCACTTGAGAGAAAAAAATCTACTTTTCTGAATTAACTTTTCTGAGAGAGAATTTTTCATGAATTAAAAGTTTTTGATCTGTTTTTCTAAATGAATGACTTAATCATCTCAGAATTATGAGATAACTTGTTCTTGAAATAAAATGTATTTGCTCTGTTTTTCTAAATTATTGAGTTAATTATCTCAGAATTATGAGATAATTTTTCATAAAAATGAAAAAAAATGAGATCCCTCCAAATCCTGCCAGGAGCTCTGGATTGCATGGAAGTAAACATGTTCCGCCTTTCAAGTTTAAGCCGGTTTTATTTTAGGCTACTTTGGGTTTGAGACATTGGGAAATACTGCTGTTTTTAATAAATATAAATGGTATTGTTTTTAGTGTGCAAATTTGTGCAGACACCTCAAGACTGTGTTTCTCCATATTGAACCGATATGGTAGCCTATGCTTCACGGATATAAAATGATGCATCTGAAATGCATTCAGGCTGGTGAACAATTGTTGAAAATACTGGATGCCCATGGAGTGCAACAGCAATGTCAAGCAGATCAGAATGTTCTTTTCTGTTGTCTTGAGGTATCTGCGCATAGTTGACGCACTAAAAACGATAGGCCTACCATTTATATTACTTTAAAGCAGTATTACTGTGCTGGGCCGGAACTAGCAAAATACACTTGCATCGCATTGCGGCTTGTGTATGGCAGCTCCGTAAATATTTTTGTCTAAACTTTATCCAGTTCCCCATCTCTCCCAATTAATTCCCAATTTCTCAAACCCAAAGTAAAATAAAACCAGATTGAACTTGAAAGGCGGGACATGTTTACTTCCATGCAATCCAGCTAAAATATAGTTCTAGCAGGATTTTGAGGGATCCCATTAACTAAAAAAAAAACATAAAACTTTTTTTTTTTTCAAGAAAAAATGATCTCAAAATTCTCAGATAATTAAGTAATTAATTCAGAAAAACAGCAAAAACTTGTTATTCATGAAAAATAATCTCATAATTCTGAGATAATTAATTCGTTAATTCAGAGTAGATTTTTGTTTCCCTCAAGTGAATGCAATACGCTTCTTTAAGATCCAGTGGCAGTGCCTAAAATTTAATGTTTCTTCCTTTACAAGCCACTCATAGGCAGCAGATTTATTTTTTCACCCTTGGCGTCTCATTCATAATAACAAGTAGGCTAGCCTACTATACCACCACTAGATGGCAACAAAGTCCTTATAAATAACGTTACATCATTTTTGTATTTGCTATTTTATCGATATTATTTTACCTAGCCTATAATAATCTATTTAATCAAATTTAATTCCTGTTCAAATAATTTGCCTTATATACACTGTAGTGTGACAATGACCCCATCAGTAGCCTGTCAATGGTCAAAATGTACCTGTGTTCCTGAAATATTCAGTAGGCTAGCTTGTTTGAATCCAAGACTTTAAAAAATGCCCGTCATATGCAGACATTATTTATCCAAAAATAAAGTCATAATTCTGTGTATATGTATGTAAAATGTAGCTACCCAGTAAAACCTGAGGGAACAACCAGTGGTCCCCAGAGGGAAATGGAATAATAAACATACTAAATTATGCTTCTTTTTTCGATTTTTTTTTTTAAATGTAAAAATGCAAAGAGGTTTCTGTGATGTGTAGGTTTAGAAGTAGGGGACAGAAAATGATGTAGCTAGTTATATTACACTTAAACTTACTATTTAGGATGGATAGGCCTATGCTGCCACCTGCTGGTTTGGATGATAACAAATGATTCGATGTGATGCTAAAAATTTAGCGTCACTATTGGGAATCCTTCTTACATACTTTTCCAAACATTGCTGACACTGTTATTATAAATAATAATTTGTATTAACTTCTTTATTTTCTTGCGAAACAAATATGCTAACAGTGCAAATATGTCTCCTCCAACAGGAACAAATCAGTTCAACATCTCAGATTATCTCCAAACTTGTCACAGAGTGCATGGCTATGGCAACATATCAAATTGCTGGGCAGGAAACCGTATTACTGAGATGTAATGAGGCAGCAGGGTCACAGAAAGGAGTGGTTGGAGTGTGAAATGGGAGGAATGAGAGAGGAGGAGGACATGGGTTGTTAGGTAGGTCTTTCCCCCCTCATTTACTGTTCAGTAATTGACAGGAAGGGCAGAACAATGGCCTGTTTTAAAAAGGTGACTGACCTGTTCTCAACTTACTTGCAATATACAAACACTCTCTAACACGAACACACACAAACACCCAAAGAAAGGTGTCTTTTTTTTCTCGGTATGAAAGACCAAACTGTTCAGAGCTGGAAAAGGTAAAGGCATTAATCTTCATAATGGAGTAAGACAGGCAAGGGCAATACAGACAGAAAGATTCATCTCTGACAGACAATGTGGCCATCGTTATCTTACTTTTCAGGGTGTTGTACATCTATATTTTTGTCTGTGAGTGTGAGCTTTGTCTTTTTCTCACCTCTTTTTGTCGTAATTTTGTTTTCTGAGCCATATGGACAAATTGAAAGTTTGTGTCAAATACTTTTATTTACTTTTATTACAATTAATTGAAGATAGTAAGATAATATATATATATATATATATATATATATATATATATATATATATATATATATATATATATATATATATATATATATAGAGCCTATGTTTGATGAATAATAAGCTATGTACCTACATGTATTAATATTTTTAGCGCTGATCTGTATAAATTGATAATTTCAAGAGGATATGGACTAATGATGACCAATGCAAGGGACCAAAGAAGAAAAAGAAAGGGTGATTTGGTATTAGTTAATTTATTAGCAGGTATAGAATATGTAATTATGCTCAATTTCAATATTTTTACATTTAGATTACCTTTGCTGTATCTAATGCTCACTTAGTCAGACTCTAACAACATAAAACACTAGTAATTTAATAACATTTTACAAAGTTCAATGAAATCTGTGTAGCAAATATATATTTTTCATACACTAAATTATGTTGTGATTTACTTGTGGAATTTAACATCATTCATTTTAGTTTCTATCTTTTATGTTTAATTTATTTAGACAAAATATTATTATATTTTCGTCTCTTTAGTGTCCTGTCAGAATTGTGCTGTCAATTGTGGATTCTAAAGAAGAAATATCTTTATGGCATATTAGTTCATTAAGAAATTAAACCAGAACATTCTTTCAAATGGAAAAATGTAAGATTAATTTTGATTGAACAGGCATTTTGTGATTTTGTGACTTTTTTTAACAATATTTTAAATATATTTTTTGTTCCACAGAACAAAGAATGGATTGTGGTGAGTAAATATTTTTTACTTTTTTTTAAGTATCATTTGTGTAAGGCTTGTATGGTCTTTTTCTCTCTTATTCTTCCTCTCTCTCCCTCAGTCCTTTATCCAATGTCCCTAATCATCATAACTGTTATCTAATGATGTCATGCTCCTCATTCTGTCTATCCCTGCCTGATTGATTTCTATCGCTTGACCTCAAGACCATAAAACAAATCCAATATACGGGCACCTCCTCTGACAGCCATATGCCACCCATTGGAGGTCAGAGCTTTTCGTGTGAGCTAGCAAACATTCTGTCAGTGTTCTCTGGCTCAATGAAGGGCCTCACTGCAGTGCTCAGTGCCCAGTGCTCAGGCTAGGACAATAAATGCTCCTGAGGGACATATCAAGGGCGGGAGTCTCCTGGCCCACCCAGTAAATCAGACCTTACTGTACAATATGGTGGGGAGGAACAGGAAATGTCTGCAAGGGTTTGTGGAGGTACGTGTTCACATGAGGCAAATGAGGAGTCAAGGTCTGTTGAAGAGGAAAGGAATGGCTGGGTTAAAGTCACCACCATATTTTTGGAAA
The DNA here is from genome assembly GCF_024679245.1 of Pseudorasbora parva. Lineage (NCBI taxonomy): Eukaryota > Metazoa > Chordata > Actinopteri > Cypriniformes > Gobionidae > Pseudorasbora > Pseudorasbora parva. The sequence continues at coordinate 44,088,331 of NC_090175.1, read as the reverse complement.
TTATTCATCGGTGTACATCCGATGAACTTTTTTTCCTATTCATTTGCCTTCTTAATTTTTTATTGGAACACCTTCCTCTTTCGTCTTGCAACAACATCTCTTCTCTGATGATGAGTTTACTGCAACGAGGACGGGACAACCTGTCACTCACATGACATCACAGCAATAGCGAACCTCAATGATCCAATCGATTCCCGGTGGACAAAATCAAGTTTTTTTCTTGTTCAAGAAGCCATTTCAGTCAGATATTCACAATATCAAAAAAAAAAAAAAAAAAAGATTGTCATGCAGACTTTAGTGGCTTGTAATTAGTTAAACTAAACTTTAAAATCTATACATATAATTCATATTATTATTATAATTTTTGGACTATTTCCTTAAGCTGCAGGGTGAACACAAGAGCAGTCACAGCCTCCGGTGTTTCACAAACTATCATCATATTATTATAATGTATTATTATAAACACACTGGTTCGTAATGCAAATAGATTTACAATTTACTGCACTTTGATATTCTTAGTTATTTAACTATGCAGTTAATGATTAAGAAATCTCACACATTTAAAGAAAATACTTTTTTACTTCCCAATTAACAAAACCTTATTGTAAAGTGTTACTGAAAAATATATATTTTTTTAAATTGCCCTTGGAACCAACTGATATAAGAACTGAAGTACTAAAATGACTAGATAAAAATTATATTCACATACTAAATAGAAATGTTTAAAATCAAATGAAGAATGGCAAATCATGGAAATAAAATTAAAATCAAAACTGAAAATTAAAAAAAGTTAAATTAAAAAATATTTTAAAAAGCTATAATGGTATAGAAATATTAAAATAACTCTGCCATGCATAGTAGGCAATTCTTTTGCAAGCAAAATATGAAATTATATTGTAATGTAATATTTTAAAAATTGTGTTGTTTTGTGTTGTGCTGTGCTCTGCTGTGCTGTGTTGTGTTTTAGTATTTTTAATATAATAAAATGTTTATACAAATATGGTATATCCCTACCTTTCAGGTACTTTTTTCTTGTGGTGTCATCAGCCAATCAGCACTGGCATCTGCAGCTGAACCGAGAACTCGAAAAAATTCAGTGGAGTGGAGGAATATACACCTTATAGAGCAGAAAATGTATGTGACATCAGGAGCAAGAGTTGCAGCAACTGGAGTAACAGAAATAATGTGTATGTGAATGCAAGTAAGTGCAAGTGTATTAGGCTGGTTTCACACTGTGAAATACTGCAGTGGATCAGCAGATGTCTTTCTTCAGATTTGTCCCTGAAGAGTCTCACATGTACACACACTCACGCACACACTTACGAACGCTCACAGTACGCCTCATTGGAAATCACTGGCATTGATCCAGCCTGATCAATAGAGACACAGAGCTACTGCCGCTCAAAAGGTTTCACTAATACACTCCATGCCAGCCATGACCTGCGCACACACACACACACACACACACACACACACACACACACACACACACACACACACACACACACACACACACACACACACACACACTGTTAGTGCACTCACCCAGTGGGTTTACCCCAGGGGCGTTCTTGTCCCAGGAGGCTTGAAGTGACTTGGTTTTAATAAATAGTATGTTAATATAAATTAAGTATTGTTTGCTGGTTGGTAGCATAACCTTTATCAGGCCAACGACCAATTGCTTGATAGAGAGACGGAGCTAACCACTCTATTAATTATTGTATAAAACTGAGTTGCATTTCATTCATATTTTACAGTACCATTCAAAAGTTTGCGGTCAGTAAGACTTTTAATACTTTTATTCAGCAAGGATGCACTGAATTGATCAAAAGTAACAGTAAGGACCATTCATAATGTTACAAAAGATTTCTATTTCAAATAAAGGCTGTTCCTTTTAACTTTATATTCATCGAAGAATCCTGAAAAAAAGAAAAAAAAGACTGGCGTTTCCACAAAAATGCTGTAATGCTGCACAACATTGATACTAGTAAAAAATGGGTCCTTATCACCATATCAGAATGATTTCTGAAGGATCATGATGTGACACTGAAGACTGGATTAATGAGGCTGAAATTTTAACTTTGCATCACAGGAATAAATTCAATTTTATAAACAGTAAACAATTTTTTTTAATTGTATTAATATTTCACAATCCAACATTCACACAACAAATTCCTCTGTTAAACACAATTATATTTAAAAAAAAAAAAATAATGCATGGTGACAGCTAACAAGCAACTACGCTCGGTTACAGTTTTTTTTCCCAACTGCACACATTTTCAAAACTATGTCTCCTTTTTTTAAACCTCTACACACAAAATGCAAAATGCCAAGCACTTCTCCTTCAAAATGTAACACTGCATTCAAAATGCCATAAACATATGTCAGAATGAAGCATATGCATCTTATGTCAAACACTTTCATTATAGTACATTTTTGGATATAGGCTACTGTGTAAACACTGTTGTTCTAAATCTAAAGCTCTTTAGTTTTCTATAGGCTTATATCTTTATTCAATACAATTTTCTATAGCGAAATTCATCTAATGAGAGGGGTAAACAAGTACACTGTAATCCAATGCAATGTAAAAAACTGAACATATGTATTAGGCCAGACGTTTCTGTTGAATACAGTAGCATGCAACAATCATAAACATATGTAAACCAAAAGTTGACCTTTGACCTATTCTAAAGCCATGATTGTTTGGTGTTAAGTAAAGCAATGAGTGTTTGCACATGTGAGAAGTTAGTGTAAGGCACTGATGAATTAGTGTAGCATTTTGATCGGTTGTGTTTGGAAAAGGAAATCAAGATACTTCATCTTAGGTTGTTGTGTGTTACTGAGAATTGTGTGTTGTGTTTTGCAAAAAGTGTTTTATGAAACTGAAAACAAAGAATTAGCATTTGGTTTCGCAGATTTGGTGTATGGTTCTGGTGTTTGAGTGTCAGGTTTCAGTAATTGTGTGACAAGTAATGATTTTGTGTATAAGCAGTTGAAAAAAAAACTCTAACAACCTTGTTCACAAAAAGGCTGTCTTTAAAAGTTCATATGTTATTGTTAAAAATCTATTTGGACAAAAAAGAATAGAGTTTTTACAGCTTTTTTATTCTAAAGCTCAGGTGATTAGGCCACAAAAAGCACATACTCCAGGTATAGAGTACGTAATTCCTTGCTTTACCACAATCTACTATTCCCACTTGAACCCACAGCACTGATTGTATAAGATCAGCTGTGTGTGTGTGTGTGTGTGTGTGTGTGTGTGTGTGTGTGTGTGTGTGTGTGTGTGTGTGTGTGTGTGTGTGTGTGTGTGTGTGTGTGTGTGTGTGTGTGTGTGTGTGTGTGTGTGTGTGTTAAGTGTGTGTGATCCTCTGACAGAGATTTCATCTGTTTGTATCTCCCATCAAAGAGCCTAATCATGTTGGCCTGCGGGAGAGGGAGATTACCAGCATGCAAGTGTGTAAGAGCGAGTGAGCGAAAATCACTAGCCTGTGGCTAAAAGCAAACCTCTTCGGTAATGACAATCCACAACTTCCATTTCTATTCTGAGTCAGAATGTGTGTAAGTGAGCGTCTGTGTCCCTGTACATCTGTATGTCTGTGATATGGGTGTGCGTGTGTGATGACGGCTATAGCCAGGTGGGTGGGCAGTCGAGGCTCTCTGAGAACACACTCAGCCCAGCTGTTGATGTGATCCTGGCTGTCTTTGAAGTGCGGCTATCACCCGCCCCTGTGCACACCCTCATCCACACACACATCCACACACTCACCAGAGAAACTTCCAGACCTCTCCAAAGCACTAATAGCTGTTTTGACGTTATGTGCAGGTTTTGCGTGTGTATGCATGCGTTTCGCTGTGTTCCTGAATTTGTGAGTCACGCTTCAGTGTAAAGGATTAATTAGCACAGACGCTTTTTTCAACTGGGGTTTCAGGACTAAATTAAAATTGGCGCAAAATAAGTTTGCAATCAGGTGAGATAATTTGGTATCTTTGAGATAATACCAAATTGTTAATTTTAGCTTCTTAAACTCCGGGACCATTTTTTGGGATTTCCGCCATGGCCTACCCAAATTGAAAAGCTTCCCATACACACATACAGTGGTCAAGGTTCAAAATGTTGGTGTCATTTTACAGGAAACCCTTTGAAGTTGCATAAAACACTGCTAAAAGTGATAAACATGTAAGTATATGTTGTCTAAGCTGTAATAACCCCCAAAAAAGTAGGAGCTTTTTATATATATATATTCATTTTTGAAAGTGTGTAACTCAGGCCCTGTGTGCTCTAGGTTCATGCAGACAGTTTGGGCTGTTTCCAATAAATTCCAGAAAATAGTGGAAAAAAGAAGTTTGTCTGTGTCATGTTGTATACTAGCCTAGAAATCTAGATGCACCCTAGCGGCAGCAAATCTAATCTGCTGCAAGTGTCTTCTAGCAACTCTCAATACACTTCTGAGCTGTAAACGCCAAATTCTTGTTGGGCCAATCACATCATGTATAGAGTCGGTGGGCGGGGCTTAACATAATGACAGCCGAGTTGAGCGGGGTGGGGTTGGTGACGTAAAACAGCCAGTGGGGTGGGGTTGGGTTACATGTTAAAATGTGTCTAAATAGCACAAATAAAATAAATGTAAATTAAATCATGTTAAAATGTGTCTTAAAAGCGTAAATAAAATAAATGAAATCATGTTAAAATGTGTCTAAATAGCTTAAATAAAATAAATGTAAATGAAATTATGCTTGCTGATTTAATTGAGAAGCACACACCAACATGTCATAATGGCAAAATTGTAAACCAATAAATAATTTCAATAAATAAATCAAAAAATAAATTTCACCATGACGATAATATTCCCATTCCCAGTGCGTCTGTGTATGACGCCAAAGGTTTCTCATTGAAATGAATGGAGCACCCGGCGCGTCGAAAATTGACGATAAAGGTACGCCCAGTTCGTTGAAAAGTGACGACAAGGGGTCCGGGTCAAGCGTCCATATGTGACGAGTTGGGTGTGAGAATGTGTTGCTGAGTTACATACTTTCAAAAATTAATTTATATAAAAAATTAAAAATAAACGGCTATTTTTTTTTTACCAGAGTAATTTAGTGTAAATACATTATATTGTGTAAAACAAATGCCAAAGAAATGCATATCTCCAGAAAGTAGAGACTCTAAGCTTTCAAATGGTACCACATATGAGGTCGGAGCTCCTCCACAGTCATTTAAAATTTAAAGTATATCCTTGACGATGTCATTCTGGACCTTGTACATGGACACACAAACTAAGTGGTTAGAATACAAGATTTAAAAAAATGTATTCAAGTCAAATTTTAAAAATGACTGTACATAGTAAATTTCAATGTTAAAATTCAATCCAAATCAATTCTAAAAATTAAGTCTCACTGGTGAGAAAACACTTCTTTAAAAGATTGAAGACTGGAGTAACGGCTGCTGAAAATGACTTCAAACTTTTGAACGGTAGTAAATGCACAATGAATTTTTAAAACTGAATGCGAGTGTTTATTTATTTGGGGGGGGGGGGTTTGTCCCGCAGGTCCCCTGACACAAATCTTAAAACCCTTGGTCTAATTTAAGCTGTTTGGAGATACATTGTGACTCTCATCCATGAGTGGGATATGTTCAGGTCAGTGTGTGTGTGTAGTCTGTGTGTCCATTCATGTTGCTTTATGTATGCACGCATGTTTTTTGTGCACATAATTGCGCTTTTAGTCTCTTATTCCCATTCTATCAACTGTATCTGCTGCTGAAATCTCTCCATACCTTCCAAGCATTAGGGTCTTATCATGTTACCATGCACTTCCCAAAACTCTCTTATCTCCCCCTCTAATTCGGCACTAGCAATGCATGCTAATGTAGCTTTAAAAAGCTCTTCTCTGAGCCGACATGATACCTGGCCTTACCTGGGCCCCCCGGCTCCCATCTGCCAGTGGTTCCCAGCCTTCGTAACCTCGGTGAAGAGGCCTTTTGTTGGGTCGATAAACCCGTCATTGTCTCCCGTCCCTCTGATTTGTGAACCACCGGAGCTATCAGCATTCAGCCGCCCCTTATCATCCACAACAACGAGGGATCCCTTGTTGCCTCTACTTCTTTTTCAACCATCCCCTCAAGAGTTCTAAGTCTAACAGAAAGTGAAGTTGGGATGGAAGGGTAAAGAGGAAAACAAATACCATGATAGTGATTACTTCCTTCAAATATAAATCAAACGTATTTTTCACAGCTTTATCATAAGCCAAGAAATTGCACATCTGATCACTTAGAAAAGTAATAGCACACTTCTCCTCAACAAACTGCACAATTTGAGGTATCATTCATTGCTATATTGATAGCTGATTACATTTACCATTTACATATTCAGCTTAAAAATGGCTGTCAACTTAAAAATAAAACAATGGTGGTAAAAGAGTTAATAGTGATGCATTATAGCCAAAATAGTTAGTTGCTGAATAGTTGGTTGATGTAAAAGGTAGGCCGATGTTTATTCTTAGGATTGAGTTAAAGCATTCTTTTTTCTTGACTTTGAATTTCACATCACAACAACTTGAGAAATGAGTTTTTTAAGGGTATGCAACCTCGACTTTCTTAGATCTCGCTTTTGCTCGCTTTTGAAATTCCTTACTTCAACAAATAACAGAATCTTTACTAAATTCCCTCTCATGACCTTTATTGGCTTTCATTCACTGGTTCTTAAAATTGGGTCACAGGTCTGTTCTTCTTGTTTTGAGTTGTGTTGGTAAAAAAAAAAAAAAACGCAACACTTAGTAGGAAAAATTACTACATATGCTTATTATAGGAGAAAACTTTTTGTTGTATTTATGACACATTTGTGCCAAAATTCACCAATATGGCAAATTATTTTCATACGATTGCACATGCATATAGGATATTGGTTATATGATTAATTGGTTATTAAAGCACATAATAATACCTTATTCTACATCTACCTACACTGTAAAAATATAATGTTCATCAAACTAAGTTTAAAAATGTTACACTTTTTTTCTATAAGTTATACAAGATGTAGCTCCTTTTTAAAGTCAGTTTAACATAATCTAAGTTGAAATAACTTTTGATTGCACTTAAAAATCTCAGGATGTGACTTTTTTTTTGTTAAAGTGTACCCAATACCTAAACTTAAACCCTAAAAACTACCTTACTAACTATTAATAAGCAATGAATTAGGAGTTTATTGAGGAAATATCGTAGTTAAAAGTGAGTATGTGTTCCCCATACTAAAGTGTTACCAATTGTTACCAATAATATGCCAATATGATTAGAATGACAGGCTGTTATTTACCTATTTAGCATTGTCATGTTAAAAAAATTATATTGAACAAACTTCATGGTATTGAGATGAAATGTTTTTTTGTGTCCAATGTAACCACAGCTTTAATCTTACAGCTCTGTCTTTTTCAGTCTTTTAAGAATTAGGTTGTTCATTCTTACAGTAAAATCAATCTAGCGCACTTTTATTTTACACCTCCTTTTGACCTCAAAATCTGTTGATGTCATTGCAAGGTCAAAATTCACAACGCATCACAGCCCCATCGAACTTTGCTATCCCAATACTTCAAAGCGAATAAATCCATATGGGTAACCAAGACTGATCGCTTTCGGCATATCGCCCATATGCCTACTCCTGGAGGAGCCCCATTGGGCATAGACTGTCAGTAAGACAGATGCTTTAACAATCTTTCCCTTTTGTGAGTGACTTGTACACTAATGTTAGGAGGACATTTGACATTGTCTGAGTCTTGCTCACTCAGCATATAGTTATTGGGCTGAACAGGTTCTGCTCATAGGGATGTAGCACACAGTACGTCTCTCAAGAGTCCGTCAGATTGGCGTGTATGCCCTTGGGTGACTGTTATTGATAGATGCCTTGTCCAAAGAAATTAAATATTAACGATTTCAAATTGGAAGTGTGTGTGTGTGTGTGTGTGTGTGTGTGTGTGTGTGTGTGTGTGTGTGTGTGTGTGTGTGTGTGTGTGCGTGTGTGCGTGTGTGCGTGTGTGTGTGTGTGTGTGTGTGTGTGTGTGTGTGTGTGTGTGTGTGTGTGTGTTTTCAACCGATGAATTTCTTGTTACCTACACAAACTCGTCCCCACCCTCCAGAAGCATCTACAAATGTCCATCAGTGGGCCGTGTGCTTTTGTATCTTTCCATTAGAGCGGCTCTGTATGTAGTACAAGATATACATATTCCCTTGTTCTGCTCATCCCCTGGCTTTGATTTATGTGTGTGTTTAAATTGAGATCTTTAAAAGCACTGTGTGTGTCATTACGGTTTGTTTTAAGATCTGCAGCTCTCCAGGGCACCAGGAATTTCCCTTAGACACTAATGTACCTCCTTCTCCCTCCCTAAAATCCTTTCTATCTCTCTCTCTCTCTTTCTCTTTTCCTCTGAATGTGTGCACTGGCATGGTGGTTTGGCAAGCTGTGTATTCTTGTATCTGTTTACGGTGTGATTGCTTTGTGTCTGTGTGCCCAAGTGCGCGTACATGTGTATGAGATTCTCGCAACATGCCGAGACCACACTGAGGAATGTTATGCGTTCGACTCAATAACACACAGAAAGATGACATCATTGCTCCTGTGAGACGAAACAATGTTATTTGCTCTGTTGTTTGAATGCTTGATCTTCATGAGCAGTTCACTTAGTCTGACCTGCGGTCCCCATTGGTTTTGTTTTTATGTGCTTTTTAGGGGCAGGGTTGTCTGAAATAGGTAACACAATTAGACTGGCACAAAAGAGGCATGCACAGATGTTAAAAATTAAAACTGGACGATATGACCTACAATCAAAATCTCGATTAATTGAACATTCTACTTCACATATGATACATTTTTTTGCCCTCATAGTTCACTGAATATTTTGGTACTTTAAATATGCTCAACTATTAAAGGTGGGATTTTTTTATTTATAAAAAAGTGTATTTCTTTGTGATTTTAAAATAATTTATAGAAACAGCTCACTTTCAGCAGGTATTGTCTATGGGTCATAACATTTCTTAAGCCCCTTTCACACTGCACGTCGGACCCGCAATATTCCCGGAACATTGCCGGGTCGCCTTCTGTGTGAAAGCAACCACGTCCCGGAATTGATTACCGAATTCGACCAGGGTCGTGGACCTAGTAATATTGCGGTATTCGACCCGGGACGAGCGCTGTGTGAACAAAAGCCGAAACTAATGCCGCAATGTGTACGTAGTTATCGTGCGACTCCTAGAGCTTGTTTTTTCAATAATACAACCCTGCAGTGCCAGAAGAGCTCGTCAGTGTTTTAAACGCAGAGAGTGTTCGTATGCAAAATAAACTTAAATTAAACAAGCAGAAATGTGTACAAACTGGACACAAGTCGAGACCACGGAGCTCCTTACTATCCGCGCTGAAGCTGAGATGGCTCGCCATTACACGTCACATCAGGATGTCACGTGTCAACTCGACCCGGGACCGTTAAGCGTTGTGTGTGAAAGCGCACATATTACGGTATTTCGCTGGCTGTGTGAATAGGCCAAATCTAGCGACCCGGGAACAAATGCCGGGTCGCATTATCCGTGTATTTGCCGGAATCGCAGTGTGAAAGGGGCTTTACAGATTTTTGTTTGTTCATCATATGTAAATTACCAGAGAACCATTACATTTCTTTGAATGCATTAATGAGAGCGATTGCGTGTCAGTTAGTCACGCCGTCTCTCTATTAGTCTAATTGTGAAACTGTAAGTTGTAGTTACTTCAATTGTAGAAAAATGTAAACGCTACTTTATCGATGACTCACAGGACCGCGTTGGCAACGAGTTTCTGCGCTCCTCTCTGTGTGTGCAAACTTTACGTGATGTGTGTCACAATGCCTTATAGCGCTTTAGTTCAATAAAATGACACGCATCTGATGGTCTTAAATTGCTTTAGTTAAAAATTTGCTTCAGGCAAATCTTAAAATTGTACAATTGACAAAATTTTATGAAGACATAAGTGAAAGGGATCTTCATGTCTCTTGCATTGTCAGAGACAACTCTTGCTCGCAAGCACTGAAGCACTGTTTTCCATATTCTTGTTCTTGAAAATCACTTGAATTTGAAATAAAGTAAATCACTTGGATTCAAACTAGTAAGCCTTTAGATTTATTCAATTGACAAACTTTGTAAAGATGCAAACGAACTTTGCTTCAGGGCTTGTGAGCGCTGTCTGTGTATGTATGTGCATGTAGCAGCGCTTAAGACAAATCTCCGGTCGATGCTGGATTTGGATCCGACAGGAATGTCATTGTGTTTGATAAAGACGTTTACGAGCCCTGTGATCGAGAGAATCATTCTGGTTGCTGCTTCTCCCTCATTCTCTCCTCTCCTCATGTGAACCGACAGGGGAGCTGAAGCTCATTAAATATGCAAATCTTATCCAATCCCAGCCGTGGGCGTTTACTTCTAAGTCTCCAGTGTGTCACGCCCATCAAAAACCGTCTCGGGTTACTATTGTAACCCTTGTTCCCTGAGAGGGAACGAGACACTGCGTCGTCGAGTGACGACACTCTGGGAACGCCCCCAGCGTGACGGCTCTGAAGTATGAATGAAATCAGCCACCAATCCGATTGGTGCAATGTCGTGACGTAACCGGCGACGGCGTACGCGGAAGCTATAAGAAGGCGCCGCCCCAAACAACAGACAGCCTTTGCGATGAAGCGAGCGCTCTACGTGTAGGTGTGGCGACGAGACGCAGTGTCTCGTTCCCTCTCAGGGAACAAGGGTTACAATAGTAACCCGAGACGTTCCCTATATCGAGGGAACTCAACACTGCGTCGTCGAGTGACGACACTCTGGGAACGTCAATACCCACTATGCCACACCGAGACACGCCCATCCTGGTGTGAAGCTGGATCCCAGGCACACTCAGGACGCAAGCACTCTAGCACCCGGCGTAGCCGGGAGGTCCAGCTTATAAAATCTTATAAAGGTGTGTGGATTAGCCCAACCCGCCGCCTCACAAATCTCAATAAGTGAGGCTCCCGAAAGGAGGGCCACCGAGGAGGCCAAGCCCCTCGTAGAGTGAGCCCTCACGGCCATGGGTGAAGGCATATTGCGCACCCGATAAGCCGTGGCTATCGCCTGCACGATCCAGTTACTAATAGTCTGTCTCGCCGCAGGCAACCCTTTCTTAGGGGGGCCAAAGCACACCAGAAGCTGGTCCGATTTCCTCCATTGAGCTGACCTGTCTAGATAGATCCTCAATGCCCTAACCGGGCAGAGCAGGTGCAGCCTAGCTTCCTCTGCCGTCGCGTGAGGCGGAGGATGAAAAGCCTGAAGAAATACCGACCCCATCCCTGAAGAAGGGACCTTGGGCACGTAGCCCGGTCTGGGATGCAAGATAGCCTTCACCCCGCCCGGGGCAAACTCCAAGCAAGTAGGCGTGACCGCCAACGCCTGGAGGTCCCCCACTCTCCTCAGAGAAGTGATGGCGAGGAGAAATGCTACCTTCAGGGTCAGATTTCTCGCCTCAGCCGACTCCAATGGTTCGAAGGGGGCCTCAGCCCACCCCTCCAGAACCACCGCCAGGTCCCAAGCCGGGACTCTGGGATGAGCCGCAGGCCTCAATCTCCTAGCCCCACGGAGAAAACGCACAACCAAGTGGTGTCTACCCAAAGGGCCCCCTTCCAAAGGCGAGTGGAAAGCCCCTATGGCTGCCACATACACCTTCAGAGTGGATGGGGTCAAACCAGCGGAGAAACGGTCTTGGAGGAACTCCAGTACTGAAGCGATTGCGCAGTCAACTGGGTTCACCCCCTTTTCTCTACACCAGCTAGTAAAGATATTCCACTTTAGGCTATACAGTTTCCTCGTAGAGGGAGCCCTAGAGCTGAGAATGGTCTCAACGACCTCTTGTGGCAGACCCTCCTCTAGGTACTGTGCCCCCTCAGAGGCCAGACCCAGAGGTTCCACAACTCTGGCCTGGGGTGGAAAATCACACCCCCTGCCTGAGACAGCAAATCCCTCCTCAGAGGGACCTGCCACGGGGTCCCGTCTAGAAGTGCCACAATGTCGGAGAACCAAGCTCGGGACGGCCACCGGGGTGCCACTAATAGGAGGCTGATGCCCTCCCGGCGGACTCGCTCTAGAACTCCCGGGAGCAGAATGATCGGGGGAAATGCGTACAGACGCTGCCTCGGCCACGTCTGTGTCATGGCATCCAGCCCTAACGGGGCCGGAGGCCTGAGGCTGAACCACAGTGGGCAGTGGGTCGTTTCTACGGAAGCAAACAGATCCACTTCCACTGGGCCGAACCTCTCGCACATGGCCTCCACCACCTCTGGATGGAGCCGCCATTCCCCGGGCCTCAGCCCCTGCCTCGACAGGACATCCGCTCCCTGGTTCTGGTCCCCTGGGACATACATCGCTCTGAGAGACGACAGTTTCCCCTGGGACCACAGGAGGATCTGAAGCGCCAATTTGCATAGTGGGCGTGACCTCAGACCCCCCTGGTGATTGAGATACGATACCACCGACGTATTGTCGGATCGTATCAGGACATGGTGGCCGTGAAGGTCTGGGAGAAAGCTCCTCAAAGCTTTGTAAACCGCCAACATTTCCAAGCAATTTATGTGCCAGGAGGAATGTTGGGGTCCCCACGAACCCCTCATGAACCGGCCTTCCATGACCGCGCCCCAGCCCGTGAGGGAGGCGTCTGTTGAAAGGATCTTCCTGCAACATAACGCTCCTAACACAGGCCCCTGGGACAGGAACCTCGGATCCTTCCATATAACGAGGGAACGAAGGCATCTGCGCGTTACCCTGATCATACGGAAAGGTTTTCCCCTCGAGGAAAACCCCTTGGTTCCTAGCCACCACTGGAGGGGCCTCATGTATAGCAGACCCAAGGGAATTACGTTGGATGCTGCTGCCATGAGTCCCAGCAGTCTCTGAAACTGCTTCACAGTGCGGCTGTGGCCTAGCTTCACCCTTGAGACCTCCGCCAGTATAGAACCCACCCGTGCGGGAGACATGCTCGCTCGCATCGAGGTTGAGTCCCATACCACCCCGAGGAACGTAGTCCTCTGGGCGGGTATCAACACGCTCTTGGCCGTGTTCAGTCTCAGCCCCAAGCACCTGAGATGGGCTAAAACGACATCTCGATGCCGAATCGCCATCTCGCGCGACTTTGCCATAATGAGCCAGTCGTCGATGTAATTCAGCACACGGATGCCCTGCAGCCTCATAGGGGCCAGAGCTGCATCCATGCACTTCGTGAAGGTGCGAGGGGAAAGAGCTAGACCGAAAGGAAGCACCCGATATTGGTACGCTTCGCCCCCGAAAGCGAACCTCAGGAACTTCCTGTGGGCAGGAAGGATGGAGACATGAAAGTATGCGTCCTTTAGATCTATCGTGACCAGTGTTGTGCAAGTTACTTCCAAACTGTAATATATTATAGATTACTTATTACTGCTATTTAAAAGTAATTCTTTACATTACAATATTACTGTCTCAGAATTGTAATGCGTTACATTACTCCTGTATTACTTTTGAGTTACTTTCACCAAAATAACTACTGAAGTAGCTCTTAACATTCTAAAATGTAGGCAGAGAGCATTTTACATCCAGTAGAAAGCGATATGATGAACCATAATGACTGGGTTATCAGGCTAACAATAGAGAATTGGCTCAAGACAATGCAAGAAATCATGACAGACAGAATCACAAACGATCCAATTCTGTGTAGAGGTAAAGTGATTATCTTGCAATATCTGGGAATAGCTTCTGTTCATAGACACAACAGAACTGTGTGTATGCGCATTTATTCTTTTCTAGCGACATCGATAGAATTTCGGTTTTAGACAAAGGTTGCATTTGACCGCATTTACATTTGACTATTAGCCTAACGTTCTTCTCCTTATCTGTGATAAACTCTAAGCAATGCGCATCCATCTCGCGAATGTACATAGAGATGTGACGGTGGGGACATTTTCCCACCGGTTAATCAAAGTGTGATGTGACAACACCGGTAATAACAGGAACATGCGCATTATTAACGGGAGCGCATGCAAGGCGAGTGCTTTCAATGAATTCTTATGAAAGTTAAGCTTCCATATGAACTGAAAACGCGCCAGTGCGCGGCGCGCACACCGTGAATGACAGCTCGTTAGTAAATGCGTGCTCTCTGCGGCCAAGCAGATTTTAGTTTCGGTTTAAAATGATTCTATTTTTCTATAATTCTATCCTATTATTCTTAATGAAAAACACAACACAATGACAAACTCCCTTTATTAGGCGCTTTTACATTTCACATTGAAACCAAATCTTCCGCGATCATCTGTCAGCTCAAGATCTGACTCCTGCTGCGGATCATGCTCATAGCAGACACCAGTTTTTATTTGAACGGCCTCTTCTCTAACTGAACTAAATTACTTTATTACTATAAAAATTCTGTCTTATTCTGTCATCTTCACCCAAGTGTTAGTTTGGCTCAGTTTGGCTCAGCAGCGCGTGCGTCTCTCGTCCGTTCTTCGGCGCTCGCCGTTGTGCTATTCTTTTAAACGACAGAGCCTTTAAACCATCTTTAGCCACTTTTCAACTGGCCAGCGCGAGCACAGAGGCTGAAATCATGCCTGTGGCACTTCTGTTAAATCCGCCCTAAACACGCACTGGACTATGTCACAATAGGCTATACAAATGTACACCAGCAAAAGGGAGATGAATAAAGTAAATCGCTATACAACGGCTTGACTGACCACGAACAGGTAATAACTTGCATTTTTCATTCGCTATTTTTTTCCTTTTCCTTTTTCTTTTCTTTCTTTTTTTTTGGGGGGGGGGGGGGGGGCGGGGGTAACGCAAGCGTTACTGAAAATGTACCGAGTAAAATATTACTGAAAATTCATTAGTAATGCCTTACACTACTGCGTTACATCAAAAAGTAATAAGTTACTGTAATGTATTACTTTTGTAATGCGTTACTCCCAACACTGATCGTGACGAACCAGTCCTCGAACTGGATCAGATTCACGATCATTTGAATTGTGAGCATCTTGAACCTGAATCTCCTCAGAGACCGATTCAAGTACCTCAGATCTAATATTGGACGTAAGCCTCCACCCTTTTTGGGAACAATGAAATAACGGCTGTAAAAGCCCGACTCCCTGTCTGGCGGAGGGATCTTTTCTATCGCCCCCTTGACCAGCAGAGACTGTACTTCTTGTTCCATAACCTGCCTCTGGGCCGGGGGGACCACAGTCCAGACCACCCCGCTGAACTTCGGTGGTGGAACTCTGAACTGCAATCTGTACCCCCTTCCCACTGTACTCAGGACCCAAGCAGAAATATTCGGGAGGCACATCCATGCGCCGATATATTCTACTAGGGGAACCAGCCTCTCGAGGCTGGTCTCTGGTACCCACCGAACCCCCTGCCCGACCCCCTGAAGCGGCCACCCGGCAGAGCTTAGTCGGGGAGGATTTTCGGTGTGCGCACGCATTCGCTGCCCCGCCGCAGGTCGATTTCGAGGCGGCTGGGACAGCGCACGTACGCGGGAAAACGATGAGGCCCGAAGCGTTGTTAACGGCGGGAACACAACATCGATTTCCCCAGAGCTGCGGGCTCGGAACGACCTCGGTCGTCCGCCCCCGGGAGGGCCAGCTCTGAGCGATCCCGCCGCAGCTAGGACCGCTTGCCAGAAGCCTTCTTCGCCTGAAGGCAGGGCTGGACTGGTAATCTGGCATACCGGGCATTTGCCCGGTGGGCCGACGCACTTTGGGGCCGGTGTATTGTTAAAAAAAAAAAAAAAAAAAAAAAGTTTTTTTTTTTTTTTTTTTTTTTTGTACCACTGACAGCATGCAGCGACAGCGGCCCATTGGTTTGTCTTCTGAATTGACAAGCCGAAGCAAGAGAGACCTCCCCTCCATATTAGGCGCTTTTTTCTACTTATTTATGTATTATTTGAGCGCATGGAAGTGCAAGAGGCGAATATCCGCACAGCGCAGCCGCTGACGAACGTACGCTGCGTTTAAATGCTGCTCTGTGAACGGCACTTTGACTTATTTTGTTTTGTACAATCGTATGATATGGAAACATTACAGTTCTGTGGTGAATCAGCTGAAAACAGCCGCGAGCCTTTTCATAACGAGGTAAAGTGGAAAACGGCAATACACAAACGTTTCACTTTACCACAACCACAACTTAGGCTACTCTGCAGCTACTAACAGCGAAGAAATATGATGTTTTGGAAGAAACATTTATAAAAAATGTTGCTATATTACATAAATTAATATTGCAGAATTTAAATCACTTTTATAGAGGCTGTTTTCGTATTTTGTACAGGTGTTTTTACATTTTTTTTTACTTACAAATATAATAGTTTATTATATATGTTTTATATAGTTTGGGAAACCATATAGCCATAGACTGTAAAAACCTTGCTCCTCATTATATGTTTTTTACCCTGTGACTACCATGATCTTACATTTAAATGAAACTGGCCTACAGTTTAACTATACTCTATAAAACAACTTCAAGTCTGGATCCCAAGGACAAAGCTTTTTTTTTCCTCTTTAAAAGTTTTATTAACTTTTTTTAATAGATTTAATTAAATGTAATATCCTCATGAAAGATAGATATCAGTGTCTTACTTAAATGATGTGTTAACTCTTGAAAAATATGATGTTCAACCCAAAAATGTGATCGTTTACTCCTGGAATGACATGTTATGTCATTCCAAACCTAAATAAATTTATTTCTGTGAAGCATAAAATAAAATAATTTGAGTCTGTTTTTTTGTTCATACAATATTCAATGGTAGCCTAACCAAAATGGCTTGGTTGCCAACATTCTTCAAAACATCTTATTTTGTGTTTCACAGAAGTCATACAGGTTTGAAATGACACGAGAGTGAGTAAATGAGGACAGCATTTAAAAGAAGTAAATTTACTGCATCCTAACTCAAAATCATCAGTGCTTTACTGTCAAGGGCATTTCTGTGTGACAAAAAAAGCAATATTACGTTTATCTGCATTTGCAGCAAATTCGATAATATCTATCATTATTTGTCCTTGTCCTAGTTTTATTTATATACGCCAATTTAAGGCCCCAACCCCAGCAAAAACTTTCACGGGGAACTCATGGGCCGGATGTGCTGGGTATGCCAGAGCCGAATTTTAGCCCCAGTCCAGCCCTGCCTGAAGGACTTCCCTCAAGTCGCCCTTCGGCTTAGAAGACTTCTGGCGAGAACGTCGCCTCCTTTGCCAGGCTCCCTCGGGAGGGGCGCGGGAAGCGACGCTCTCCTTTTGCGCCTGTCTGTGGGCGCTGGTGGAGGGCCGGGACTGGCCACCAGAGACCTCCCTGCTGGCTACAGGAGGCCCCTGGCGGCGAGGGAGATACTGCCGGAAAGCCGCCGACTGTTTCCTCACCTCCTGGAATCTCTCGACAACGCTATTGACTGCGTCGCCGAAGAGACCCACAGGAGCTATCGGGGAATCCAGAAGGAAGGATTTCTCCTTCTCCTTCATCCCCGACAGGTTTAACCAAAGGTGCCTCTCCACGCACACCATGCCAGCCATAGAGCGGCCGATAGCACGGGCCGTCTCTTTGGTGACGCGGAGAGACAAGTCGGTAGCTTTCCGCAGCTCTGTAATATCGTCCGGAGACGGACCCTCTCCCTCATCGAGCTCTTTGAGGAGCTCAGCTTGGTATGCCTGCAGTACCGCCATGGTGTGCAGGCAACTACCAGCTCTACCGGCCGCTCGATAAGCCCTGCCCACCAGGGACGACGTGTCCCTGCATGGCTTGGTGGGCAGGACAGGGGCTTTCAGGGACGCTGCTGCCTCGGGAGACAGATAGCTCGCTAGTGCCTCCTCGACGCGAGGCAGCATCCCATAACCAGCCTCAGCCGCACCCACGACACACCCGAAGTCAAGAACTGGGGGTGTCGATAGGCGCGATGAGTATGGTTTTCCCCATGATTTGCACAACTCATTGTGCAAATCCGGGAAAAACGGCAAGCCCCTGCGTGGCGGCTGAGCACGCTTTTTGAAGAAGCGTCCATCCAACCTGCTCACAGGCTGGACTTCCACCTCTTCCTGTGGCCAGTCGATACTGAGTTTGGCCACAGCACGTGTCAGCACGTCCACCAGCTCTTCTTGAGCGGGAGAGTGAAGAGGTGAATTCACCTGCACTCCGCCCGCCTCCAGGCTGAACTGATCTGATCCCTCGGAATCAGACAGCATCAGCACTGGGTTATCGACCTCGTGGGAAGAAGCCGCAGCGCGGGCTTCCTCACGAGGCGGAAGAGCGTCTGAATCATCGGACGAGGATTGGGAAGATGCCTCAGCATGCCCGCCTCCCGTCGCGAGATCCAGTTGTGAGCCCCAGGATCTACGCCGCCGCGCTGCCTCAACAGACGCGGGACCAGACCCACGGGGCTCGCGAGCCTGACCGCCTTCGGTGAAGACGGCCAGCCGTGAGCGCAGCACCCGGAGCGGCAGCCTCTCACACTCGCTGCAGGCGGCACCCTCAAGCGCCGCCTGAGCGTGCTGCGCTCCGAGACACTGCACACACAGCTGGTGTGTGTCCGAGCCCGTAATGAAGCGCGGGCACGGATGAACACACCTTCTAAACTGCTCGCTTGCCATGCTTTCTCAGAGAGGGACTGATAATCAGACAGACAACAGTAAATAGACAAACAATATTCACACAGAGCGCCTCGCTGAAGAGCAAAGACTGTCTGTTGTTTGGGGCGGCGCCTTCTTATAGCTTCCGCGTACGCCGTCGCCGGTTACGTCACGACATTGCACCAATCGGATTGGTGGCTGATTTCATTCATACTTCAGAGCCGTCACGCTGGGGGCGTTCCCAGAGTGTCGTCACTCGACGACGCAGTGTTGAGTTCCCTCGATATAGGGAACAGCCTTTTGGAGAGAGCCTCAAAACCAGTGTAGAAAATAAATCACACGAACATCATTAGTTGACCTCAGACAACAGTATAAAAAAATAAAAGCCAGTTCATGGCACCTTTAAAGATTAACTTTAAATGACCTATATATAAGAATTTTCATGTAATCAGCCTTTTTATTGCATCAGCATTTAAGGACAAAAATATCAAACCGTGACAGAAAGCACAACATTTGGAGTGAAGAAGATATATATAGATGTTTAGGATCAATTTAATAGTCTGCAAATTCGGCAATATGAGGATGCACCACCAGAGCCCTCGCGTGCGTCCAATAAGTGACAGTGACACCGCAAATATGCAAATAAGGACATTAACCCAAAGTTTAGGAATGTACAGTGTGAAACAGCAGCGTACAAACACCCAGGATTAATAGTTAATCGTGGGTAAATTATGAGCAGTTTTAAATGTGAATCAAGATAACCCAGGATTCAGTTTATGAATTCAGTTCAGTTCAGTTGGGGTTTATGGTTAATGACCCAGGGTTAACTATTTCAAGCGGGAAAAGTGTATCTTTATTTTTGTTGCAAAGATAAACTAAAGTCTTATGGCTTTGAAATGTCATGATGATGAGTAAATGAAATAAAACAATTTTATTTTTATTTTTTTTGGTAAACTATACCTTAAACTTTACAGGAGACTGATACAAAATATGCTCACTCCTACAAAGTTGTGCAAATCCAGCCAAACGGATTAGAACTGGTGATTTCAGACAGTGTTCGCCGTTTTTGTGTGCATTATGCATCAGATGGTCAGTGAACTGACTGTGGGTGTGCCTTCAAAAGCTGAGACCTCTGCGTACTTCACTTCAAAAACTGTCTGTGTATCTCTGCGGTCTCTCAATATCGCTGTCCTTTTTTCTCAGTTATTTTGATCTTTCTTTTCTTAACCCCATCTTTTGGTCTTTGTCTCCCTAGAGTTCTGTATCTCTCTCACCCGCATCCTGTCACCTCTTCACTGCTTGTCTGTCTCGGCGGCCGCATCTTTGATATCTGAGACCAGCGACTCCTGCACAAACAAAGGCCTTCTTTGTGTGTTTGTATGTGTGTATTCGCAGCTCTGTCCTTCTGTCTGTTTGTCTGCTTGCGCGGTCCAAACCCATGCTGTCACATAGTGGTCCAGAATCGCTTTGTAATCTCTAAGCTGCATGGGAGAGCTGCTACCGAATGCGATTGGGATCTGGAAGCACACAGTCTGAGCATATGAGTGTGAAGGAGGTCAGACCACACCACTGCGCGTGTGGGGTTTGTGTGTGTAGTATGATATAAAAAAGTCTCTCGCTGACTGGCATTGGCATACTGAGATTCATAACATTGGATACAGATAATGACATCAAACTCATTAAAAAGGATGTAATTTAGCACTAACAGAGGATGTTTTGGGTTGCAGCTCTACAGTTGTGTGTGTCAATGTGTGTGTGTGTGTCAAACCAATGTGTGTGTCTGTGTCTGTGTGTGTTCATATGGCTTACCCTATAGATGGCAATATCCAAAATATTTGTCCTTGTGAGGCAATTTTTTGGTCCAAATGACCTTAAGATTTTTGTGACATATTTACTACAGTATTGTACAGTTTTGTTTTTCTTGTGGCTATATAAATGCTGACAGTTGAGTAGATTATCTTCAAACCAATAGTTGACTTGACAATAGAAGACCTCTAATGTCCAAGGCATAACTTGCCACAACAAGTACTTGGATTGTGGCATTAAGTGTATTCTGGCACATTTTAGAACTAAATCCTGATAAATTGAGTTTATTTAAAAGTAGTTTAAAAAAGTAGTAGGCCCTTTTTACACCTAGTATGATGTGTTTTGGTTGGTAGAATCACAAGTAGGAGAAGGAGACACATTCCCGTTTACGCCTGATGTTTTAACTGTCTCTTTTACGCCTGTCTCTTTTGTCCACTTTAAACCACTTCTATCCTGATTTTAAGGAGAGGGTCTTTGGGTGGTTAAAGCAGCACCAGGTAACTTTTCAACCTTCATAATATATTTTCAAGACTCTTGTGATGATACATCGAATTACAATAGGTTGAATAACACGTCTGCCATAGCTTGATGGGGTCTGTATCTTTTTTAATCGTACTTTTAAACTTCGAGTTTCGGGTAGTAACCCGAGAACAAAAAGAACTACAAAATTCGACTGCTTTACGGCATATACGTCACTTCCACCAACACCCACACTTCCTTAAATTCGGACGTGCAAGCCCAACTTTGTTCGTTGGATAATATAGTCATGTCCGAAGTAGCACAGACAAATAAGAAAGAAAAGGTTTTGTTGGAGGAAAGCAATAAGAGGAAAGGAAAAAGTGATTGGATTAAAGGCAGGGCGAGGATCAACATTGGACCAGCGTTTGCTCGTTGGCGTGAGCTGAAGGAGGCGTGCCCGACCGATGCTGTCATGCTTGTTATGGTGATTACCTACCACTCAAACATTGAATTGAAGTATCATATATATTCTGTAAAACGGTAACCAATAGACTACTATAATGACGCTGGCTTGTAAACGTGAGCATCGCGATTATTTGGCGTTTGAAAAAAAGAAAACCCATGAAATTATATTCATATGACATGCTGAAACATGCCACTGACTGTACCTTGGATGAAGACATTTCACACGCGACGCCAAAAGAACACCTGCCTGTGAACTCCTCTTGCAGTGTTCAGGGGAACTGTTAGTGCTGCACCAACCCGCGGGTCCCGCTTTTATGAAATTATTTGGCCCGCCCCGCACCACTGTATATATTTTTACAACCCGCCCCGCACCCGCGACCATTAAATAGACATACGGGGTCCGCGGGTTATGAGACGACCCGCACATCACTAGTTCAGGGCTATCAGGGTTTTCATGTCAACAAATGCATGCACGATATGGCATCCCCTGTTGTAGGATGACAGCTTACAACAGTAGTTGAGGACATTATTTTTTCCCAACTGTAGGGGGACCCCGAGAGCAAAAGTTACCCAGTGTTGCTTTAAATGTATGGGCTTTTTCAGATCTTTAGATCTAATTGACAAAATAAGCTTGTGCAATTTTCATATTAACATGTCCGGAGATGACTGAAAAAACATGGAGAGCAGCAAGATCATTTCAGTTCTGACAGCCGCAGGACCACACCTAATGCGGTGCGTGCATGTTAGAAATCAGGAATGGTGAGAGAATGAGCTTGGTATGTTTTTCTTCTTGCAACTGTTCGAACACATTTGCCCACATGAGTGTTTACTCTACAAAAGCAATCCAATCTAATGCGTTTTTGTCTGCCTCTGGAAGTGGTCGAAAGTGGACAAGCTCAAAACGTTTTAGGCCACTTTTACACCTGTATTTAACAACGTCCACTTGTAATCAAATCGACCAAAGAGCATCTTAATACCAGGAGTAAACAGGGCCTTACTGGACAGCTTCCTGAAGTCTCTTGTTTCTGGTTTTAATGCCTTGATATACTCACTGCAATCTCTTTTTGTTCTTCACTTAGTGGTGAAAAGAATTTTGGTATACTGTTAGCGAATATCCCAACACTGCCCACACTGCTGAGCAAAGGTTAGATGAATATGTAAATATATGCTGCACACTTTCTTGTCAATAAAAACAAAACAAAAAAATGACAGTGAGAAAACAGTAGGTAAGAAAGTATCTGATCATAGCGATGTGAATATGATTGCACAACCTCTGCAATTTGGCACACCAGTCAAGTGAAGTCAAGTCACATCAATTTTTTTAGCACTTTATACAAAAGATTGTTTAAAAGCAAGCAACTTTATAGGATTGAACATGAAAGGCTCATTGCAAAGTGTTTACCAGTCGGATTGAACTTTTCCGGAAAGTTGACAAACGGTTTCTAACTCCCAAAATGAAAAAGAAAACAAACTTCGCTTTTGCCTGATTTTCTTTGAAATGACGTCACAACAGTTAATTCCTCGATTTCAATTGAAGCAAAAAAAAAAAAAAAAAAAAAAAAACGTACTGACTTACTTGTACGTCATACAGGTCCTTCTAAAAATAATTAGCATATTGTGATAAAGTTCATTATTTTCCATAATATAATGATACAAATTAAACATTCATATATTTTAGATTCATTACACACCAACTGAAATATTTCAGGTCTTTTATTGTTTTAATACTGATGATTTTGGCATACAGCTCATGAAAACCCAAAATTCTTATTTTAAAAAATTTGCATATTTCAGTTCAGGTCAGGAGAGTTGGCAGGCCAATAGAGCACAGTAATACCATGGTCAGTAAGCCATTTACCAGTGGTTTTGGCACTGTGAGCAGGTGCCAGGTCGTGCTGAAAAACTAAATCTTCATCACCATAAAGCTTTTCAGCAGATGGAAGCATGAAGTGCTCCAAAATCTCCTGATAGCTAGCTGCATTGACCCTAACCTTGATAAAACACAGTGGACCAACACCAGCAGCTGACATAGCACCCCAGACCATCACTGACTGTGGGTACTTGACACTGGACTTCAAGCATTTTGGCATTTCCTTCTCCCAGTCTTCCTCCAGACTCTGGCACCTTGATTTCCGAATGACATGCAAAATTTGCTTTCATCCGAAAAAAGTACTTTGGACCACTGAGCAACAGTCCAGTGCTGCTTCTCTGTCGCCCAAAGTGGCTTGACCTGGGGAATGCGGCACCTGTTGCCCATTTCCTGCACACGCCTGTGCATGGTGGCTCTGGATGTTTCTACTCCAGACTCAGTCCACTGCTTCCGCAGGTCCCCCAAGGTCTGGAATCGGTCCTTCTCCACAATCTTCCTCAGGGTCCGGTCACCTCTTCTCGTTGTGCAGCGTTTTTTGCCACACTTTTTCCTTCCCACAGACTTCCCACTGAGGTGCCTTGATACAGCACTCTGGGAACAGCCTATTCGTTCAGAAATTTCTTTCTGTGTCTTACCCTCTCGCTTTAGGGTGTCAATGATGGCCTTCTGGACAGGGTCGGGTCAGCAGTCTTACCCATGATTTCGGTTTTGAGTAATGAACCCGGCTGGGAGTTTTTTAAAGCCTCAGGAATCTTTTGCAGGTGTTTAGAGTTAATTCGTTGATTCAGATGATTAGGTTAATAGCTCGTTTAGAGAACCTTTTCATGATATGAAAAGATTTTTGGGTTTTCATTAGCTGTATGCCAAAATCATCAGTATTAAAACAATAAAAGACCGGAAATATTTCAGTTGGTGTGCAATGAATCTAAAATATCAACCCGATCACACATAAATGCGTATAAATAGTACGAGTGTGCAATGTCGTGGAAATGTATACGCCAAAACTCATTTTGGCGTGCATATGATACGCACTTTATGGCGTATATATGACACGCGCTTGGGTAGGTTTAGGGTGGTGGGGTGGGGGGTTCGTATGTATAATACACCATAAAATGCGTGTCATATGCACGCAAAAAACAGCGTGCCATAGACACGCCAAAATGAGTTTTGGCGTATACATTCCACGACATTCCACACTCGTACTATTTATACGCATTTTTGTGAGAATACCCCGAAAATATATGAACGTTTATTTTTTATCATTATATATATATATATATATATATATATATATATATATATATATATATATATATATATATATATATATATATATATATTCAGTAAGGACATATTAACTTGGTCAAAAATAACTCTCATGTAAATCTAATTAAGATTGCTGAAGTTTGTACCTCAATGAAAAATGTCATGAAGAATGTCATTAAGTACGACAGAGCAGTCGATTGGTGTTCTGCATCCCCTGTGTGTGAACAATGCAGAGTGAGAGGAGGAAAAACACATTGCTTTGTCTTGTTTGATCTGATGCAGTTTCACAGGGTTCACACAAGCTCTCTCTCTCTCTTTCTCTCGCACTCACTCACACATGCACACAGACAAACTCGCTCTTCTCTGAGGCTAAAGGTTGTGTAGGGTGGAGGTGGAGTAGTCGTGCTCAGCTGTTTGTTTCCTCTCAGATAGACATGTTTTTTTTCTTCACACAGCAGGGCTCAGTATGAAAAGACCTGTACTTGTCAGAGCAAATATAATGTTTATCCAGTCTGCCCTTGCTCGCTCACACACACACACACACACACACACACACACACACACACACACACACACACACACACACACACACACATACACAGGTACTCACACATGCCAGCACACTTTTTCTCACTCTAGTTTGAGTTTAGGGATGAACGGCGGGGTCCAAAAGTCTGAGTGTGCATTGGAAATCTGTGGTTCTAAATAAACAGATTTGTGACCAATTTATAGTTTGAAATGTTCTGAGTAAATTTCCATGTACGTAGAATCCTTTGTATAGATGGTCAAATTTTCTTGCTTCTGTTGAAACACAAGATGCTCAATTCTGGAATGCTTCTTGTTATGCATTGTTATGATTTTTGTTATGCCTTATGCTGGGTAGTAACTGATTAAATGTGATGGACTGTATGATCAGATTCCAAAATTCCATGATTAGATTTTGTTTTAAAATACGTATAATCAGCCTTACAATAATGATCTTTTCAACAACTTTCAAACTCATTTTGGGAAACCCTGACTTAGTTCATTTCAATTAATTTTGTTGAAGATATCACTATATAATTAATATAAGGTTAAAAAAAAAAAGTAATCAAGTCTAATTATAAATATGTAATGTAGTGAACTGTTTCTAACAATTTTCACATGCAAGTTGTATTCAGTAATGGACTAAAATTTGTAAGTAATGCAGCACTGTGTACTATTAATATTATGTATATATTATGTATCTAAATATGTATTTGTATTTTACATTTGCTCATTTTAATTGCATACAAAAACATATAAATGAATCATTTTCAGTAGTCTCAGACTGTTTGACTCTATATTTACCTGAAACTGTGTTCATACATCATAATCACAAAAGTTAATTCTCTTCTGCAGTGTGTAATCTTTTATGTGCATGCTTGGTAGAACTATGGACTGTGGAAGAATCCTGTATGTTAAAAAAAAAACAAAGTGCCACGTGCAAAGAGAGAGACAGGGCCTACGAGAGACATTTTCTCCACCTGGCTCTTTGCAATGCCTTTGGAATGAGATGACAACATCAAATAGGGATGGCCACTGCATAGCTGTCAGGGCAAGAGAATGGAAAGTGTGGAGCTCGCTCAGGTTTGTGTGTGTTTGTGCAGGAAACACACTGATGAGCTAATGTGGGTGTATGTCAGAACAAACCCATACAAAGGATTTGTAATTCAGGATACGTTTGCACCCTTTTTCTATCATACTCATCATCGCTCATGGGTTCGAGATATGTGACATGCAGAAACACAAGTGTGCACTCGCACACACACGCATGCGCACAATCCGTGATATCTTTGTTGCTTATCACAAGATCTAATTGTGAGTGATCCTTGGTTTTCCCAACCAGGGAATTTCCTCTTCTCGCTGCGGCTTCTTTGAGTGTGTGTGAGTGCGTGTTTGACTGTGTAGAAGTGGCTGCACGCCGCACCACCAGGCGCTTTTGAAGTGCGCACACAAAACGCATAAAACTCTGAACCAGATAATGTTTGCTCTCCGACAGGTTACAGCAGCCCCTTACGGTACATGTTGTTTCCCTTTGCACTCGCTGACACACACACACACACACACACATACACACACACCTTTTTAAAGAAGTGATGACACACCATGGCAGGAGAGGAGGAAAGTATATAGAGATAGAGCAGTCCTTTTTCAATTATTCCTTCTGAGAATGTGTTTTTTTATGTCAGCCATCACTGTTATTCATATAGGCTGTCCAGTGTCCATTCAAAGGTATATTTTATCCAGATTTTGCCCTATGGCCTATTCCCAGTAATGTTAGATATTAAAGGTTCTGTAATTACCAGGACCAGATGTGCACCACAATTATTGTTGTGTCTTATAAAGTGAGAAAGAAAGCCATGGACAGGCAGAGCTACCCGTGTCAGTTCTCTTTCTACAGGCTTGCTGAGACTCGCCATCCACCCCTTCCCCTCCTCTCACTCGCTCACACACTCTCTGATTGTCTGATTGATCTCGACACTGTCTGCTTGAGCTTTCAGTGCTGAGTTTAGGGCTGTCCACACAGGACGTGTTCTTCAAAATCAGCTAGATTCAGCACAGCAGTATAGGTGTCTCCATATGTTTTTAGTGTTATTTTTAAGCTGTATGAACATTTGACCTCACTAAATAAATTAAGCAGCACAAGTAAGAAATGTTTTTTGAGCACCAAATCAACACATATTAGAGTGATTTTTGAAGGACCAGTGCAAAACACATGACACTGAAGTCTGGAGTAATGGCTGCTGAAAATTCAGCCTCACCATCACAAGAATACATTTACCTTTTAAAATATTAAAAATAGAAAAAAAAAATATTACAATTTTTGTTTTAACCGTATTTTTTTATCAAATAAATGCAGCCTTGGTGAAAATAAGATTCTACTTTCTCAATAATCTAAATTTTTGAACTGTAATGTGTCAAAACATAAAATAAGAGACCACTGCAATTTTTTTCTTAAATTAGCATCTTCCACAAGTATGGAAGCTATTCCATTCCAATGTCTATTGAATTCCAACACAGACACACCTCACTCTACTGAATGAGGTGCGGATTAGGTGATCACCTGAACCAAATCTTATTTAATATGGAAAAGTATAAAAAAAACACTTCTGTAGTCATCACTATCCTCTTGGAGTAGGACCAGCTGGATGGCAAAAACCGTGCTAGTAGTACCTCAAAAGTAATTGGTATAAAAAAATTACTTTTGACCATGCCAAAAAAGTTGAAAAGGAAAGTTTTGAGCAAGGAAAACAAGGTTTAAATTCTGGCTTTACTGGCAGAGGGATACAGTGAGCGTTGGGTTGCTTCCAACCAAATTTCAAAGACGGCAGTTCATTAGAACAAGTTCAAGCAGCAGACGTTGGGGACAACAAAGCTACGGACCGGCAGAGGGCGAAAATTACTCTCCACTGACCGAATGACTGCCAACTCATTCGAATGTCACTCAACAACCGTAGGATGACATCAAGTGACCTACAAAAAGAATGGCAAAAGGCAGCTGGGCTGAAGTGCACGGCGAGGACGGTTCGAAACAGGCTCCTAGGGCAGGGCTGAAGTCGTGCGAAGCTAGGAAAAAGCCCTTCATTATTGAGAACCACAAAGAAGAGCCAGGCTCAGGTTTTGCAAGAGACCAAAAGGATTGGACTGTAGAGGACTGGAGTATGGTCACCTTCTCTGATGAGTCCAATTTTCAGCTTTGTCCAACACCTGGTCATCTAATGGGTAGACAGAGGTCTGGAGAGGCCTACAAGCCACAGTGTCTCGCACACACTGTGAAATTTGGTGGAGGATCAGTGATGATCTGGGGGTGCTTCAGCAAGGCTGGAATCGGGCAGATTTGTCTTTGTGAAGGACGCATTATTCAAAACACATACAAGGTTGTCCTGGAAGAAAACTTGCTTCCTTCTGCTCTGACAATGTTCCCTGACTCTGACTGTTTTTTCCAACAGGACAATGCTCCATGCCACACAGACAGGTCAATCAAGGTGTGGATGGAGGAGCCCAATCTCCAGACTTGAACCCCCCAGACTTTTTTTTTTTCCACCTGAAAACCTCTGGAATGTGATCAAGAACATGGATGGTCACAAGCCATCAAACAAATCAGAGCTGCCTGAATTTTTGCACCAGGAGTGGCATAAAGTTGCACAACATCAATGTGAAAGACTGTTGGAGAGCATGCCAAGACACATGAAAATCAGGGTTATTTCACCAAATATTGATTTCTGAAATGATTATGAACTTATTTTTTTCCATTTTCCGAGGTCTGACAACACCGCATCTTTTCGTTATTTTGACCAGTTGTTGCTTTTGGTAAATAAATGCTCTAAATTACAATACTTTTATTTGAAATTTGGTAAAAAAAAGTTGTCAGTAGTTTATAGAATAAAACAAAAATGTTAATTTTACCCAAACACATACCTATAAATAGTAAAACCAGAGAAACTGATAATTTCGCAGTGGTCTCTTAATTTTTTCCAGAGCTGTATTATCAAACATTTACATAAGGTTCTGGAGGAGTCTACCAAAGCCTTAATTAATAAATAATTAAAATAAATAACTTTCAATTTAACACGGCATCTTAAAGGGTAACCGTGTCTATACCGGACATGAGCTATGTGAGGCGACTAAAGGTCTTATTGAGTCCAGTTTAGACTGTTTCTAGCTGTTGCAGCGCGACCCGTCAATGGTCGCATCCGGTGTTGACACGGTGTTAGTTCAGTTGTGTGGAAGGCCCAGTTACAATGGAAGGCCTGCCTCTCCTATCATTCGATTGGACAATGGGGAAAACCGTGAATGATGACAGTCACTTTCCTGCTCTAAATTATTTTTTTATTTTTTATTTGACTTCACTGTAAAAGCCAATAGTAATTCTTACTTAGACTTTTTTATTAACGTTACTTAATGTCCAATAACTTGTTGAACTTATTTTATTTTTTAAATTGTAATCTGAACTATTTGCATGCTAATGCATTTGTTACTCAAAAAACTAAACATTAATTGACTGGTTTGAGTAACATTTTGCCAAAGCCATCAGCATGAATTTACAGTGTTCAGAGCACAAAACAGTGTACAAAAACACAAGGCGCAGCAGGCTTTTAAAAATGTGAAGCGCACCAGGTGCAATAACACAGCGCAAAACGTTCAATGCCAATGGAAAACTATTTACATTTATGCATTTTTTTAAAGTACTATTTAAAATTGTCAATTTAAAGTTCAATTTAAATTGTCATTAATGACTCACTCTAATGTCGTTCCACCCCCGTAAGACCTCCGTTCATCTTCGGAACACAGTTTAAGATATTTTATATTTGATCCGAGAGCAATGCACACTATACTTATGCAATGCACACTATACTGTCCATGTTCTTTGTCCATTGAAAATACATTTTGTCCAAAAATAACAAAAACTATGACTTTATTCAGCACGGTCTTCTTTTTTTATGTTTTCAATCCTCAAATAAAGATTCAAACGTTATGAATCAGCGTATTGCCAAACTGGGAAAAACAAACAGGTAAGAGAAGACAATGCTGAATAAAGTCATAGTTTTTGTGATTTTTGGACCAAAATGTATTTTCGATTCAGTTCAGAGTTCTCTGTGTTTATACGTGAACAGCATTGAAGACTGGCATGGAAGAGAAGAAATTGTTGAATAATGTCATTTACTACCTTTCTGGGCCTTGAATGTTACAATGGCATTGTTGCGTATGGATGGTACAGAAATCTTTCGGATTTCATCAAAAATATCTTAATTTGTGTTCTGAAGATGAACGAAGGTAGACTGAGTAAACCTAGCCTGATCTGTTGGTGATTTGATTTCCCCCTTCAACTCAGTCTGGAAACCTGTACATTCATTTCTACTGCTTCTGTTTTCCATATGACAATTGCATACAGAGTCATTTGAATAATGCTTGTTTACTCTTGTGCAGTACAAAATACATATACTCCCCAGACCAATGTTTAATCTTAAAGGGGGGGGGGTGAAATGCTGTTTCATGCATACTGAGCTTTTTACACTGTTAAAGACTTGGATTCCCATCCGAAACATGAACAAAGTTTCAAAAACTAAGTTGGACGTTTGATGGAGTATTTCTGTGTCAAAAATACTCCTTCCGGATTTCTCACAAGTTTCTGAGAGTTTTTTTCGTTTATGGGTTCGCCTGATGTCAAAAGGGCGGAATGTCCTTGTATGGGCCGTACAGGCTCTTCTCCCGGAAGGGTGTGTGCGCAAGCGCCCAGAGAGCAAATGCACGCCCATACACACCACTCTCAAGGTGCAGATTCACTTGTCCGTGCAACACTTCTGTCGCACCGCGATTTTCCCGCATAGCATTCCGGAAAGGCAGCACTGCATTTAAACCAATTTATACGCACAAATGACAGGAAGCGTCACAACATCACACTTCAGTTGTGTGGTTCTCCATGGTCACTGCTGTCCAGGACTTCACGAATTCAACAATTTTACCAAAGAAGTGTGTTTTTGGCGGTCACATTCGTCACATGCGTTGAATGATGAAGACAGGGTAAAAAAAAGAGGAGAAAGAAAGAAATCAGAAATAATTGAATTTGAAAGTTTGAGTTATTGCAGACTTGCTGGGTAAAATTGACCTATCCATTTATTCATCCATCCATCTGTCCGTCTCCATTTGCGTCTTCTCATTTGGGTCCAGAAGAAACCAATGAGATGTTAAAACAACCCTATTTGTGATTTTTCTGATTCTCTGCGTGTTTTAGTTGAACTGTGTTCTGGTCTGAATTGGACCCTTGAAGGATGTATAGATGATACATGGTACAAAGATGATAGATGGTACAAAACTCAGAAGCACTTACCTAAAGGATTATTAGAAACACCTGTTACATTTCTCATGTCATTAATGTAATTATCTAATCAACTAGTCACATGGCAGTTGCTTCAATGCATTTAGGGGTGTGGTCCTGGTCAAGACAATCTCCTGAACTCCAAACTGAATGTCAGAATGCGAAAGAAAGGTGATTTAAGCAATTTTGAGCGTTGCATGGTTGTTGGTGCCAGATGGGCCGGTCTGTGAAGCCGCAACACGCACAAACTTGAGGCGGATGGGCTACAACAGCTGAATACCCCACCGGGTACCAATAATCTCCACTATAAAGAAGAAAAAGAGGCTACAATTTGCATGAGCTCACCAAAATTGGACAGTTGAAGACTGGAAAAATGTTCCCTGGTCTGATGAGTCTTAATTTCTGTTGAGCCATTCAGATGGTAGAGTCAGAATTTGGTTCAGTGTACTAAAAAAGCCCCCACAGTCACCAGATCTCAACCAAATAGAGCATCTTTGGGATGCAGTGGAACACAAATCTCCATCAACTGCAAGATGCTATCCTATCAATATGGGCCAACATTTCTAAAGAATGCTTTCAGCACCTTGTAGAATTACAACCCGATCACACATAAATGCGTATAAATAGTAAGAGTGTGCAATGTCGTGGAATGTATACGCCAAAACTCATTTTGCCGTGCATATGATACGCTGTTTTTCGCGTGCATATAATACGCACTTTATGGCGTATATATGGCACGCGCTTGGGTAGGTTTAGGGTAGTGGGGCGTATATATGACACGCGCTTGGGTCGGTTTAGGGTGGTGGGGTGGGGGGTTCGTATGTATAATACGCCATAAAATGCGTATCATATGCACGCGAAAAACAGCGTGCCATAGACACAGCAAAATGAGTTTTGGCGAAAATTTGAAGGCGAAAGGGGGTAAAACATAGTATTAGTATGGTGTTCCTAATAATCCTTTAGGTGAGTGTTCATACATGGTCATATGTTTAGATGCGTATATAATATGCATAGACTTACTTGATTGAACCCCAAGGGTATGCAGTCATACATACATCCACATAGAGGCACACTGCAGCAGCTCTGAGATCTAAGTGCAGCAGTGAAAGTGTACTGTCTGCAATCAATATATCCTTACAAGTCATCACTCAGTGTGTGTGTGTGTGTGTGTGTGTGTGTGTGTGTGTGTGTGTGTGTGTGTGTGTGTGTGTGTGTGTGTGTGTGTGTGTGTGTGTGTGTGTGTGTGTGTGTGTGTGTGTGTCACAGAGAGAGAGAGAGAGAGAGAGAGAGAGAGAGAGAGAGAGAGAGAGAGAGAGAGAGAGAGAGAGAGAGAGAGAGAGAGAGAGATGAGTTCAATATTCTTCAGTCCCCCTCCACTCTAACTAATTACTTTCACACTGCATGTGTGTGTATGTTTCAGAAGCTGAGACAGGTGCCTCAGGACACTTCTTATGAGACTGTTTATTCTGCTTTGTTAGAGCTTCAATATTTCAGGTTTACAGTGATTTAGAGGAAAGGGTTGAACAGGGTGACACAACAGAATATAAAAACAGTTGTTGTTTATATTGGTTAGTGCTCCCAAAATAAAAATTCTGTCCTCATGTGCTTGTCCGCAAGTCTTTCCTTAATTAAATGACTTTAGTTCCTCCATGAAACACATAAGAAGAAGTTTAGCAAGATCTTTTTTCCAGTGGTGTCTGGTGCTGATGAGATAATGATTAAACTATTTTTTTGTTTTTAATTTATATATTTATTTTATATGTATACATTTTTATATTTTACTCATTTATAATTTTGTATTTGTTGTTCAATTTTAAGTATTTTTTGTTATGTGCCATTTTGTTGCTTTTGCCATTTTATTTGTTAGCATTTTTAAATATTTCCATTAAGATTTTATTTGCTTTTTTTAGGTAATCTTTTAGTATGCTACTTAAACTTATTTTGCTTCAGTTAGTTGCCAAGGCAATGTTTTTTATATTTATGGTTTAAGTTTTTCATCTAATATTCAGCTTTATATTTAATGAAAATCATTTAATATAATTTTGCTGATTTTTTTTGCACACATCAATTTTAGTGATACACCCCTTCTTAATTTGCAGTTTAATTCGAACAATGGCATAACGGCTAAATTTTATATTAATGATAATGATAGTTTAATATTTTTGCCTTAGATAAATTTAATCCAAAATATTTATTTGTACAGTGATAAACATTTCAGACAATGTAGTTTTTGTTTGAAACACTATCCACACTGCATAAGTAGTTATGCACTATATTCCAAGTCTTTTGAAACCATACAATAACTTTTTGTGAGGAACAAACTCTTCCCCTCTTAACATATTTGCCTTTGATGTGTATGATATTTTTCATTGTCTAAATTGGTGCAATGCATTGCTATGCCATATTTTTTATGCCATATTTTATTTTTTCCATGACAGAAACAAAGTCTGTTGATTTAAAACTAAATCAAGGTGAATAAGTGATTTTGGTTTCATTTTTGAATGAATTATCCCTTTAAACAAACATGTAGACAGCAGTAGAAGGGTACACTTTACACTCTTCTTGGCACTTCCTTTTTCTCCTCCTCAGCTGAACCGTTTTATCCCATTAAGAATGTAAGAGTAAACTGTAGGCCAAATCTGCTGCATTGACACACGACATGTTCTCAATAAGACATGCAAATTAGAGGATCGTCTTTTGGGAGCACGCTGTCAATCAAACGGAACCCCGAGGCAGCACTCAATCTGTCTCTCTCTCCTCCCAAAGCTTAAAGAGAAGTTCAGGATGGGGAGCAAAGACTTAGTCTTCCCCATCCATCATGTGAAAACTGGCACTGACACAGCTAACTTTCTCTATTTGGATAAATTGGATATTTTATCTTCATTCTTTCTTGAGTTTTTTTGTGTGGATAATTACTAATTATTAATATAGCTGAATTAAAGCATATTAGATACATTTGTCTGCATGTGTATTAAAGGTGCAGTGTGTAGGCTAGTATTTATGAGGATCTATTGAAAGAAATGCAATATGATATACATAAGTATGTTTTCAATGGTATATAAAGACCTTACATAATGAACCGTTATGTTTTTTATTACCTCAGAATCATAGACTGTAAAAAAAATATGGACGTAGTGTCCGTGACGTCACCCATAGGATTCCGATAAGCCGTTCTGAAGCATAAAGTAGAGATGAACTGGCCGTTGCCATCTTAGCAGCACGTCAAGCGTGTCACTCCCTGATAACAGAAAATGGGCAAAGAGGCGGGATGTGGGTGGAGCTTAGGTGACACAATGACTATAGACGGCGGATAAAGGGCTATCCACCTGTAACTCAAAGTAACCACGCCCTTAATTATGCAGAGATTTAAGGCTTGCAAACAAATGAGTTATAAAAAAATTCACCCCTCTCATAGTTGTCATTAAGGGCAAAATTAGCCATACAGACCAAAACCACTATTTGTACCAGGCTGTAAACATGTTTTTTTTTCTGCTGTAAAGTTGGGAATTTTAACATGGAAGTTGATTGCAATTCACAACCTCACCACTAGATGCCGCTAAAATTCACACACGGTACATTTAAGAAGGGGTGTAATCATTTAAATAGCAACAGCAAAGGTCATGGTATATTGCAATGTTTGTTTTTTAGGGGGTAGGCATGTCTAATTTTTTGGGATGTGTGCACTATATTAATACCGTGATTTTGTTGTCTTCAGCACATCTTAAATTCCATGCATTTCACTGGCCAATAGGTAAGCCATGCTTTAGTAAGAAATCTACAAGACAAATTAAAACAATATATTTAATAAGATAAAGAACATAATGTTTTAATGTTCATCTTGTTGATCTCTGAAGTCTTTGCTTTTATGTGTGGTGTGTCTGTGTTTGGTTCAAGTAAACCCTGCAACGTTATGGGGACAAAATCTCCCGAAGATGGCAATATCCAAAATCCTTGTCCTTTTGGGGATATTTTTTGGTTCCCATGAGGAAAACATCTTATAAATTATACTAAGTGGTGTTTTTTTGAAAATGTAAAAATGCAGAATGTTTCCTGTGATGGGTAGATTGTGGAGTAGAGGCAGTGTAGGGGGATATAATACACAGTTTATACAGTATAAAAAGAATTATGCCTATGGAAAGTCCCCATAAAACATGCAAACACAACGTGTATGTGTGTGTGTGTGTGTGGGGGGGGGGGGGGCATGTTTTTGTGGCATATGAGGACACAAATGTGTATAATAACATGGGTATGACATAGGTATTACAAGGAGAGGGTGTAATATGAGGACACTGGCCATGGCCCCACTTTTCAAAATACTTATAAATGATACAAGATGAGTTTTTTTGAGAAAGTAAAAATGCAGAATGTTTCCTGTGACGGGTGGGTTTAAGGGCAGGGGCAGTGTAAGGGTATAAACATATGGCTGTAAAAACCATTACGCCTATGGGATGTCCTCATATGTCACAAAAACAAATGTGTGTGTGTGTGTGTGTGTGTGTGTGTGTGTGTGTGTGTGTGTGTGTGTGTGTGTGTGTGTGTGTGTGTGTGTGTGTGTGTGTGTGTGTGTGTGTGTGTGTGTGTGTGTGTCTGTGTGTGTGTGTGTGTGTGTGTGTGTGTGTGTGTGTGTGTGTGTGTGTGTGTGTGTGTGTGTGTGTGTGTGTGTGTGTGTCTGTGTGTCTGTGTGTGTGTGTGTGTGTGTGTGTGTGTGTGTGTGTGTGTGTGTGTGTGTGTGTGTGTGTGTGTGTGTGCGCTAGATGAATTAGTGGTGAATTAGTGGTTCAGCTAATACCATCTTATAAAGGCACAAACAGTGATTATGTTAACGTTGAAGATACCTACACTTATAATGAGCTTTTCAACCTCAAACATCTACAAACATGGTGGCAGAAAGAGGAACACACTAATTAGTTAAAACATTTTCCACTTTCTCTCTGTAATCTACTGCCTCAGAAGACAATATCATAGCTCAGAAGTTGCTCACAATATAGATGCTGGAAGCAAACATATCTACAGTATCTATAAATGAACCAGTTTTATATCATTCTATCCATTAATTCTGTCTATCATTGGTTTGTTTGTTTGTTCATTATATTGCTCGGTTGTTCTTTTAGTCATTTGAGATGCCTTTATTTTCTCATTATATTTTTAACAGTACCAGAAGTAAACATATTTTGAGTTTATCCAAAATATGTGTATTTTTTTGCCACTTATTTATTTATATTTTTTACTTTATTTATTTATTTTACTTTAAGTAATTTGAGAAGCCTTCAATATTTTATTTTATATTTAACACAATATACATTAAACCCCAAACTTTGCTTATTTTTTTCTGCTTATAAAATTGAATTCTACTTATAATGTTGTCTGAATTTCAAACATCAAATGTATACATTGCAAGTGACGACATACGATATACTGTAAGCAGTTAAGCAGACCAAAAAAATGTGTTTTTGCACTTCAATTTTTTTTTTAATAATAATAATTATCAGTCTCATTTATAGTGGAAAAATGACCTAGCAGAGCAACAATTCCCTCAAGCAGCCAAAATCTGACACTTTTCATTCTCATTATCAGTGGCGTTTGTACATATAGTATATCTGTTTGAGTGTGTATGTGTGTTTGGACAGTTACAACACATGTGTTGTTCTAAGACAGGTGTTGAAGTGAGTGATCTTTCACCTGCATGTCTTTGTGGCTCAGGTAAAAACTGCACAGGTGTTCATGCGGCAAGTCAAAGGTACAAAGGTGTGCACACACACATACACACAGAGATGTGTGACTACTCTCTCTCTCTCTCTCTCTCCTCTCTCTCTCTCTCTCTCTCTCTCTCTCTCTCTCTCTCTCGTCTCTCTCTCTCTCTCTCTCTCTCTGAAGTGAAAAATAATGAAAAGTAGATCTGTCGATCTGGCCACATCAGCCTCACCACATCCTTAGCTGTAGCAGTGTTTCTGCTTGGGGGAAAACCCCTTTGTCTGTGTGTGTGTGTGTGTAGGCTGTGGTGTGTGCAGGCCGACTGACTCTCAGTTAGGAGAACCCCTGGCTCATCATCACAGAGATTTGGAGATCACACAACTTACAGAGCTTGCTGATATGCCTGCGCACACAAATAGACGTATCATCCCACCCCCCAACCCCCCTAAAAAGGGAAAAGACGCACAGTTCAGACACTCCTACCCTACATAATGTCAGTTATGTAAGCTGTAAAGTTCTGCTGTGAACTTTTACACAGGGCAAAATCTCTCCTTTTATTTCTCTATCTGTCTGCTGCTACTTAACATTTAAAAAATTTTGTTGCGCTACACTGTAAAACATGGTAACCTTTAATTGTTACCTTAAAGGGATAGTTTATTTCTTCTGTAAGAAATTACACATTTGATTTACAATTTGATTTGAGATTGTGTCAATGTTAAATAACAGAATGAGTCTTTTATAAGAAACACATACGCTTTCATCTGCTATACAAAGATAAAATATCTTGTCTGAGCAGAGAGGATCGATTGAAACACCACTTTATATTGTACTTATAATAGACCCAGAAAGATTATAGGTTACATTTACCACACTTGTGAGAGTTAACATTGTTGCACTTAGTCTGTTTTTTGTGCATTTTTTTGTGCGCTGACATTCAAGCGTTCAGGGTTAGTGAAATAAGTCTCTTGTCCTCACCCAGGCTTCATTTATTTGATTATATATAGAGTAAAAACTATAATGTTGTAACATATCATTACAATTTAAAATAACTGTTTTCTCTTTTAACATTTTACAAAATGTAATTTATTCCTGTGATGGCAAAGCTGGATTTTCAGCATCATTACTCCAGTCTTAAGTATCACATGATCCCTCAGAAATCATTCTAATTTGCTGATTTGTTGCTCAACAAACATTTCCTCATTATTATCGATGTTGAAAACAGCTGTGCTGCTGGAAACCGTGGTTATTTTTTTGGTAAATCTTTTGTAACATTATAAATGCCTTAACAGACAGTTTTTATCAATGTAATGTGCTCTTGTTTAGTAAAAGTAGTAAAAATATATATTTTTTTAAATCATATTGGGCCCATTGTTTTAATCGTAATGTGTTTTTTCCAATGCTGTTAAATAAAATTAGTTCTATTTTGCATTAAAATGGCCATTACGGATCATTTAAGTGTTCTCAGTGACCCTGGAAGTGACACTAATGCATTTGACACTTAGATATGAAGATTTGTTGCATTTACAATAGTCCCTATCTCCCCTATTTTCTCAGTTTGAGCAAGAAGCCGCATATCAGTGTTATTTTGGAAACACACGTTTGCCCCAGAGCCACCTCTCCCCTTATATTACTTAAAAAGCCAACCCAATCTCACAGCAATTCGTACATATATTATGAGGTCGCTAATTCGTACGACCTCATTCGTACAAATTCATTTGGCTAAATCATACATATTTGAGGAGTTGCCAAATTCATATGAATTTGTATAAATGACCTATATCAAACCCTGCCCCTAAAACTACACCATTAAAAATAAAGGAGCCAGGAAGAACCAAAAATGGGTTTTTACAGTGATGCCATAGAAGAACCATTTTTGGTTCTCCTAAGAACCGTTTTGTGAGAGGTTCTTTAAAGAACCCTTCTAACCCTTTTATAGTCTAAAGAACCTTTTTGTACAAATAACCTTTTTGTGCAATGGAAAGGTTCTTTGGATATTAAAGGCTCTTCATAGAACCGCCAAAGAACCATTTAAGAACCTTTATTTTTAAGAGTGTACCCATCACTTGGGTTTAGACAAAACATACAAATTTGTATGAATGAGGTCATACAAATTTGTAAGAATTAGCTACCTCATAAAATACATAGGAATTGGTCATGATATAGCATTGAAAAAGCTTAATTTCCTTCCTTAAGCACACATACAGTCACCTCACTCTCACAGACAGCCAGATTGACAGGCAGCCAGCTCATCGAGTGTCATCAAAGCACATGAATCACAAACGTAACGGGGGAAAGGAAGTGAAAAGCATCAAACAGAAAGAAATAAGAGATGAGAAAAACACAAAGCACTTGCCAGTCACTAATTGTGATGTTTCAGACCACACGTGCACTGTCTGTCTTAAAAAAAAATGACCTCATGTTTCCTAAAAAAAAACTTCCACCTGCACTGGCTCAGCAAATGTAAATCCCACAATCCGGGCATTCTACAACATCTTTTGAATCCTAGTGCATGGCTTTCAAAAGTCACTTAGCAAAAGAAAAGGCCACTTTGTGCAGGACTTCCCGCAGACCAGAGTTGCAGCCCAAGGTGTCACTTGAGAAGGTTGCCGTAGGAAGAGAAGGGGAGGGGAAATTGTTTTTAGGTCATTGTGTTTTAATGTTAGCATTGTGCTGCCTTTTTTAACTGTGGGTGGCAGGGAGTTTAGTGAGATGGAAATATCCTGAAGCATGAAATGAATTTTGTTTTTGTGACTTGCATGTGTACTGTTTAGCATAACCATATAGGCTTTTAGGCAATTAAAAGCTCATTTGATTTCATTTCACCGCAACAGGATCGATAAAAATCAGACACCTGCTGTCCCTGCTTACGTTTCCTCTAAAAGTCGACCTTTTTTCCCTTTCTCCAAATAGAAATTCAATAACCATTCACCTCTGACAGGTGACCTTATGTTTCTACTGAAAAGACAGACACAACAAATGCAATCATTTGAACTGTTTAATTCCCCAGTGAATTCTGGAACATTCTCAGGCTCTTAAGGATCTGGTTTAATGACATGAGAGAGAAACAAAAAACGGGGGACACCAAGGTGGACCGCCTACAACCGAAAATTAACAACTCATAAGAAAATACTTTCTTCAGTAGTTCTATCTCTAGAAGTCATGTCTCTATAGTGGTAGAAAATAAAGCTCTCATGACGTCCTGTTACATCTTACATATATTCTTGTAAAAATATACTTTCAAAATAAATAAATATATAAAATAAATATCTTTAAAAAACATAAATTAAAAGACCTAAAGAGAAATGTTTGGAGGAGTTTATGTCTCCTGCTTGTCCATGCCAGTGTTTGAAAGAGTATGAAATCTCAAAAGCATTTTGCAGAATTCCTTCAGAAGCCTTTTCGAATTTTCAGTAGTAGTAGATGTCCATTATTCTCTGGCAAGAGGTCCACCAGTGGTAATATGCTCTCTTTTAATCCAAAATCCCTACATAAACCAGGTGAATGGAACCACAACAGTGTTCTGTTCTTCGGGGAACTATCCAGAGTCCAGACATTTGGTTCCAGCCACTGCAGTCAAGGGCTCCTGCTGTTGCTCCAAACCTTAGCCGCAGAGAAGAGCCCTCCCCCCAATCTGCACTGCTTTCTCCTGAGACAGGTCTGTCTGGGGGCAAAGAGCATGCAGGTGCTTTTCTGGGGTTTTAGTTTGAGGTTCAGTGGTTTCAACTGTGACCTAGTACCTCCTTGTAAAGCTCAGGGACGCGCTCTGGATCCACAGGCCGCGGCAAGAAATGCGTGAAGCGCTGGTGCCTCCGAGAGCGGGCTCCCTCTCGAGACGTTCCGTCTTTGTTGAGAGCTACGTAATAATGGGATCCTCGTTCGCCGTGTCGGTACAGGTTAGAGGAGTAAGTGTTGTACCAGTTCTCCTCAAACTGCTCCCTGAACACACACTCCGCTGTCAGCTTTTCCTAAGAGAGAAAGAGGGGAATGCAAGGGTTAACCACGCTGCATAATAAGTCCAAACAGAAGGATAAACGGTGTCCAAAGGCTATTTGAAATTGCTCCATAAATCACACTCTCAATTTAGCACGGGCAGGCTATGAATGAAATTAATTGTTGCATTACTCAATAATGTGCAGTAGGCAGTAACAGAAGCACAATATGCTTATGCTATACTTACAGATCCATACAGTTTGCCATCTCTGTTCATTCCCAGATACAATCCGCTATCCACACCACGGATGCTCACCATCCCCACAGCGAGGCTAATGAATTCCAATATACCTGCGAGAAAAGCACAGCTGTTAGTTCTCAGTTGAGACAGCAGGACAAGCACCTGCAATAGTGGCATCAACCTGCCCTATACTTAATTCATGACGTCTTTCACGCTTAATCACTGTGTTTTGCTATATTATAATGAACATTATTCAAAATAAGTATGACCATGAAAATAATAATATCATCACATTTTACATTACAGTGGAGTGCAGTTACATAAGTAGATATTGACCAACAGTCAGCAATAATCATGAAGCATTTTTCTTTCTTTTTTTTTATAGCAAATGCATTTTAAACTATTAAAATAAAATAATCAGTCCTAAGCCATTAATATGCACAGTCTAAAAATACAGTGTTGCATGATGAGTAATTTATTACAGTGACATGCAAAATTTGTAGCATTGACTATAATAATGAAAAAAAACAATAAATAGTACTTACCAAATCTGCTGTGGTCTTTTCTCGTGCCTTGCACCAAACCGCCCGGTAATATCTCGAGGTGGTAGCCGGTCCTGCAGTAGAGCTGCCGCCGGCGGAGGATCCCTTTCAGATGCGTCAGGTCCGGTGAAGTGCTGCGTGACAGGCGCTCGGCGGAGACGATGTGCTCGTTCATCAGAGCACCGGAATCCCCGGGGGGCGTGAGGACGAAATGAGACCCGTGCGCAAAGCTCTCCAAGCCGTGAGAGAAGCTGCCCGCCAGCTCACCGACTGCACCCATCACCGACAGTCGAAGAAAAGTTGCCGTGAGGAGAGCCCCTGTGGTTTCTCTTTCCCTAGTGTTTTGCGCAGTCACTGCTTGCGGCTTTGACAGTCAATGCGTGTTTACATCCGATTCTCTCTCTTGCTCTCTCTCTCTCTCTCCCTCTCGGTTTAGCACATGCTCTCTCGACCTTCCAGGCTACTCCCCTTCACTCCGATCCCCTGTGTATCCAATACTCTCTCTTACGCACTCCAGCACACAAGCTTATGCGGCGTCTCTCCTCTTGTGCTCTCTGGATGTGACTGGCTCTGTTCTGAAACACCAGCCTAAATATGCCCCTTATGTAAATGCCCTCTTGACATATGCTAATGGTTCCCTTTATAGATGATTGTTTGAAACATAACTCCTTGATCGTTTGATCCTCTTCTTCTGTCTTCTTTGATGATCGGTTTCATCTGCATCCACGCGTTTAATCCATTGATGGATTATGATAAAAGTGCAGAAAGCAACATTGTGGAGATCAGTACGCAAATCTTTGCAACGAGGAAAAGAAAAGTGCAGTTGGATGGCGAAGAAGGATGCGCACTGTGTACCGATCCGTTCCGTTCCCCGGGGTTTACGCGCACTGACGCGCTCTGGCGAATCTCTAGTGAAGCAGGTGGAAGCCAAGGAGGAAAAAGCAAAAGAAAGGGGGCGG
Source organism: Pseudorasbora parva (assembly GCF_024679245.1). Lineage (NCBI taxonomy): Eukaryota > Metazoa > Chordata > Actinopteri > Cypriniformes > Gobionidae > Pseudorasbora > Pseudorasbora parva. The sequence continues at coordinate 44,045,673 of NC_090175.1, read as the reverse complement.
TGCTCGAGAGAGAGAGGGAGAGGGAGAGGGAGAGAGAGGCAAGACTTCAAGGTGTGTGAAGAATATGTGTGTGCGTTAATAGTAGTGGATGCCAAAAAGTCTCTTGTTCTTGATTTGCGACTTGGTTTCTGCCATCATGCTTAGGCTTAAACTTTCGCTTAATCGATAGCCAGGTGTAAATGTATATGACCGATAAAGTGTGCATGTAACTGCCTTTAAAAGAATAAAGGAAAAGTCAAAACAACCTGCACATCTGTGCGAACGCCATCACTGTCAACTCTGACTGATGTCAATGTGCCTTTGAACAGTACCATAACATGAGTTGAGATGAAGTATCAAAGATATCAAAGATCAAAGATTCATTACGCACAAAAGAAGGGTCATTAACACAAAGGAAACGAACTGTTTGATGGCAAATCGTTGATACTATGAGTGATTGATATAGAAATTTTCCAGCCCAACAGCTAAGAACATGCCTCAAAGAAGATATTACATGAAAGATTAGTTAGGTATTGATCTGGTGTTGCCATGTTAATTTAAAACAAGATGCGTGCGCAATCAACAGCGCTTATGTAGCCTATTCTTCCCGAAACTCACCAATTTAAATTTATTAGCTTGTGTTTGTTTATATGTAGGCCTATCACTGTTTTAAGTCATGGTTTGTTATATATATATATATATATATATATATATATATATATATATATATATATATATATATATATATATATATATATATATATATATATGCACTAAAGAGTATAATCATTGAAACATTTAAGTGCCAAACCCCTTTTTTTTTTTTTTTTTTGCTAACCTATCTCTCAGGAAAATAGATCACTTCCACAGTAGGTGATTTATCAACGGTTCGCTCAAGGGACACGTTCTCCCACGTCGTTCCCCTTAGCTCATTAGTATTTATGATCTCCAAAAATACCTTAAACCAAAATCAATGTGGTCAGCTAGAGCAGGATCAATCCATAGGCACCGTGGATCGATCGCTTGCAATAGAGATGTCAGTTATGTGCCAGATTTCGTGGTGACATATGACAGTTTGCTGGGTGAACCAAAAACACGTGATATGAGTTTGACAAAGCTGCATTTATGATCAGACCTTGAGTTGGAGTTCTGCGTGGGATGGATTAAAGCTGCTCTCACCAAAAAATATTTGATCCCGCTCCCGCCCGAAACTTTCACGTTTTGTCCCGTTCCCGTCCGCAAAAGCCCGTAGGAAGAGCCTGGGGTTTAGTAGGCCTACGTGAATTTTTCATTCCCGGATTCCTCGTTCCGGTGTGTTTTCCCCCTCCCAATTTCCACATACACGGCGGTTCAGATCTCCAGTGACAGATTTCTGCGTGTTGTTATTATTAGATAATTTCCGCGGCCCCACGAATGATTTTTTATTTCTTCCGCTTCTCGCGCACATATCAATATATCTTCCCCTTCGCATCCGCCTCAGCAATTCAAAACTTGTCGCGTTCATCATCACTCTGTTGCGGCCGGGCGGCGGGTCCCGATGGCAGACCTAGCTTTGAAGCGTAGGCCTACTAAAGATGTGCTAAGCAGATGTGCGCACATTTCACTTCAAGGACTGTACAGTGCGTATCACAGTTTGATTAGCATAAACAAGTAGAAATGTGTGAATAGATCAATTAAGAATATGAAAAGGTTGCATAAATGTCTCAAAATATATTTTCTTGATGTTTACTTGGTATAGTAAGTGTGTGAATTATTTAGTAGACTTCTTAAATTAATTTTTGACGTATTGTGCAGTTCGTCTCGCGCAAAAATAATAATAAAAAAAACGTCTCGCGCGGTCTTTTGCCGCCTTATTTTCGCTAAACTCGCATTTATTTATTTATTTATTTATTTATTCATTTATTTATTTTGTATTAATTTATATGTTTATTTGCTATATGTAAATCTAAAAAAAATTGCGTACTTATGTTTTGTTGACGTACCAAACGATTAGCTCGGCAGACGGCAGTTGCCATGGCTACCCCATCACGCTAAGGCGACCACTTCCTAACTTTATTTGAAACGTTTCATATGTAAAAAGAACACCTCGACCTTTTAATTACATTTATACACATAATTAGTATTTCATACGCGTTGGAAATTTTATAGTAGGAGATCCATTTTTTATTATCCTAAGTTTATATTACATTATAGAAGTTTATGATCAGAGCACAGATGGCATATTTGACTTGCTGCTCTTGTGATCCCGGTGAGGGAGCAGCACATGATCTCGCGATGAATGAATGAGAATTCGAGAATCTTGCACAAATTCTGTCATACCAACAATAATGGCCGCTGTGCGCAGACTAGGGGGCTTATTTAGGAGTTTGTCAGCTCCACTGAATGCTGTCTTTCGTTCTCCGGTGAAGGATAAACGATGTATACGCACAGGAATTGCAGTTGCTGTGGGTGTTGCGGCCGGAGGAGCGGTGTTGTACTATTATTATGCAGATATGTGCGCATTCAGAGGGAGAAAAGCCCCGAAAAACGGAATGGGCTGTCGGGCTCTGCTGCCTTCACTACCCGCTGTATCCGCAAAGGAGAAGGTATGACTGTTCCCACTGTTCTCAGTGCCACGTAACACTGGTTCCTATTAGTGTTTTTTTCCTGGCAAGGTTTTTTTCAGTGTCACGTCTATGCTGCTGCTTGTGGGACAGTGATTCTGCTTTCATGCTGTAGAGTTTTGTGAATTGTTTTACACACACAAACAGTCAAAATGTTTCGAGACTATGACAATGCGCATTTGTGTGATGCTGCAGCAGGAAAAGAAGGGCGCTTTCCCCAGTCATGGTGCTGAAATGCTGCGCACACGAGTGACTGTTTCGGATCACATATCCGAGCTTTACGGTTGGTTAAAATAGCTAAGTATGCACCTCTCTGTGCTGTATCATAGAGGCCTGTCAAACAGTACCCTATCAGAGTAGAGCTGTCATATCTAAGCACAGAATTCTTTGGCACGCGTATATAAACATATTTTTGGGATTTTTGTACCCTTGGCAGACGGTCAGATTTGGTTTCCATGGACTGCCAGATGTTTTAGTAACTTAGTAACTAAATGTTTTCTTGATTGGGCTGGAAACGTTGCAGTTTGTGTTCTTTCATCCCTTTGTGTTAATGTTACCACAACTTTTTTTTGACTTTGAGTGTGTGTGTGTTTGTGTGTGTGTGCACGTGTCCTTTTTTGTGTGAAATCTTATCCAGAAATCATTCTGATATGATGGGTTGGTGCTCAGGTAATATTATTATGATCAAATCTGAAAACAGTTTTGCTGCATAATATTTTTGTTCAAATTGTGATACTTTTTTAGGATTCTTTAAGGAATAAAAAGTAACAAACAGCATTTATTTGCATTTATTAAATCATGTATTAAATAGAAAGCTTTTGTAACACACACACACACACACACACACACACACACACACACACACACACACACACACACACACACACACACACACACACATACAGTATATATATACACCACTCAAAAATACTTGTTGAATTTACTTAAAAAGCAGTGTCAAGTGGTTTCACACAATTATATTTTTGAGTATTTTTTACAAAAAAACAATTTAGTTATATGAACAAAATATATTCAAGTAAAGATGACAAATGTATTTGAGTAAACAAACCATTTGAATTTATCACTGTTACATAATATTTATATGTGTAGTTTACTTAATAATGTTATGTTAAATGTATAAAAGTTTACAAGATTAATTTACCTTATTAATTTAACTATTTGTTCTACAAGTGTAAGTGGAAAACTATTAAATTACAACAAGAACAATAACAACAACAATCCAATAAATATGTGAATATAAGTGCCCACAGCCTAAACAAAGGCACCACTCTTCTGCATAATGTCACCCACAAAATTACAGGAACACCTCTAAATGTCCATATTTAAATGTCCATATTTAAACATAACTGAATTAAACACTAACATAAAAACAACATCTCTCTGAAAAACAAGTAAAGTAACACCTTTGGATGCATTTTAAATCCCTAAATTGACTTTCTCCTAATGCAGTCGCTTGCAAAGCATGCTGGGAACTGCAGATCCCCTGCCGGGTTCGTTCGTTTCACTCAGCATTGGGAAGTTGACAGAACAATCACTGTAAAGCTGTCAATACTAATTTGTAGTAGAATCAACTCAGTAAATTTAAGTTCATGTAGTTGCATGAGATTTTTTAAGTAATGTGAACGAAGGATGATTTGAATGCACACAGCGAAAGTTCATTCAATTTAATTAATTCTTGATGAATAAAGGATTATTCTCTCTCTCTCTCTCTCTCTCTCTCTCTCTCTCTCTCTCTCTCTCTCTCTCTCTCTCTCTCTCTCTCTCTCTCTCTCTCTCTCTCTCTCTCTCTCTCTCTCTCTCTCTCTCTCTCTCTCTCTCTCTCTCTCTCTCTCTCTCTCTCTCTCTCTCTCTACTAGTGATGTTGTGTGATGTGAATCATTCTTTTGAGCCGGTTCTCAGCAAGTAAACGGTCGAGCCGGTTCACAATCGTACTGAATCGAACTTTAGTTCCGTGTTGATGACACAAGACGCAAAAGCCGAAGTAGCACGTGTGACTGAAAAAGAACCCATTGAGGCAGTTTAAAAATCTGTTGAAGTTTGCCGAGGATTACCGAGGCGAGGCTAATGGAGTTGAAGACGCAAGTCTGAGGCACGTAGACTACTGGAAATATGCTTATTATTATGACTAGGCTACTGACAGTAATAATAATAATGACAGTAACTATGGGGATGGATGAGTAGCGGGAAACTGATCAAAGAAACGGGACAGATGAAAACAAATTGAAAGTCCATGAACAAAACTAAACATTAACATGATTTAGTATTTTACATTTTATTTGTAGTTATACAATCTAAATCTATATATTTTATCATTTTAATATCTGTGTCTTTTATAGATTATTAGATTTAGTATAATTTCATTCTTTTATCAACACATGACACATGGCAACAATCAAGTGTGTATTGTGAAAAATGTTAAAGAGTTTTATGACATAAAAGGCGGAACAATTCCCTATGACACCCTTCATGGTGACCTTTTGATGTCAGATTAAAAAGATGGTATCAATCTGTTTTTCCCTATACCAAACAAAAGACAACTTCATTAGCCATTTAACACTAAAAACACATTAGTTTTAGATTGAATATTTTACAGAGATTATAAAAACATTGGCTTTGAAAAGAAATAGATGTTAACAAATGTGTGTATTGCTTGTCATTAATTCTTTTGCAGGCTCCAATGTTTGATTTTGATGAAGGTGACGTGTACATGTCGTCTCATGAGCATCGTTTCCGTCTCTTCAGCTCAGTGGAGTATGAGGGACAGCTGTACATGACTCCTCACAATTTCATCGAGTCAGTCACCATGAGTGAGCCCCGCAGTGAGTAACACATGTGCTCCATCTAAACTCAGAGCTCAATACTGTAGGAACAGCAGCAGACTGCAAAGCTCAAGCTCTAAAAATGCTTTAATTTGCCTTACATTATAGCATACAAAAGGTTTGGATTAAAAATGAAACATATAGACCTCGTTTCACAGCCAGAGCTTAGATAATGCCAGTATTAGGCCTTAGTTAAATTTGGACATTTAAGTAAACTTTTTTAAATGTGCCCTAGAAAAAAAATACATTCTAAGATATGTCTGTGCAAGTTGCTTATAGTTTTGAAAGCTCAAACATGCTTTTTTGGGACTAGACTGAATCTTTGTCTGTGAAACGGAGCAACACTATTTATTTGGCTCAAGTGAAGTATAGACCAAGAATTGTTAGTACTTAATTGGTTTTTGGAATCACCCAATGTGTTTTTCTCATACAATTTAATTTAACTAGTTCCAAGTAGACTTAACTCAGGTCAGTGATAATGTGCATAATTTTGTTTGTACATTTATTCATTTAGCAGGCACACTTTTATCCAAAGTGATTTACACACAAGGAAGAGAGAGATGTCTAGGTGTCCCTGTTTTATTTAATTTAAATGAGTTTCAAAAAAACACATTTGTTATTTCAAGTGAAATTATTTTATAATTTTTTTAATACTTTTTCCGCAGTACTTTATAGTGCACCTAAAACTGTTTAATTAGGAGTTAATTAAGTGTGAATTAAATGTTTTGTTTTGTGTCGTAATCTTTAAATTTGTCAATGAATAAATATTAGTAATGCAAGTTAATGGGTCTTAATGGGTCAGATCAAAGCTATTGAAAAGACTAACAGAAGTGCTTACGTAGCTCGATTCTATCTCTGTGTTGTTTTGTCTTTGAAGTGCATGTCTTGATAGAATAAATACAATAAATGTCATAATGTTCCAGTAGACACACCGGGCATTAATCTTGTATAAAAGTAGCATGGTATATTAATGCTCCACCTGCAAAAACGTTATTGTTTGTGCTCTCTCCATGTTATGACAAATGTTGAGCGTAGAGTAGGATTAATCGTTAAAAGATTGCAATCTTGATTCAAACAGCCATGTGATTTTATTCCTTAATGACAACGATTCGCTTTATCTGTTAAACCATTGGACAAGTACGATCACAGCGGAACATTCTAATCTGTGTTGGTGCTGCCTCTGACCCAGAGAGAGCAGTTGTCATGTTTGGGTATGAAACCGCTTCTCAAACAGCCTTTTCAACCACACAGTATCATTATTTATGTTACAGTAGCATGTGTTCATTTGTTTTAGTTTTTTTGTCATTAACTTTTGTAATAACCAAAGTAATATAACATACCAAATAACATTATTAATGTGTATTATTATTTTTTATTATTATTAAAATATTAAAGTGCTTCTATTATGGATTTTTGAAAATTACCTTTCGTGTCGTGTGTAAAATTGTAAGTGAATGAAAACACCCTGCAAAGTTTTAATTCTGAAAGTGCCCCCGTACATAAAGTTACTGTTTCTCAAAAGTAAGAGGCTAGTCTTGGATTTTATAGCCGTCCGAATCCAGAACGTCAGATTTTGCTCCCACCACCCACGTAAAAATCCCCGGCTAAATTACCTACTGTTTTTTGACAAACACCAATGTCATGTGGTAATTGAATTGCTGTCCGAATCCACATGTCTGAGTTTTCAAGAAGAGATCGCTTCAAAATTAACTGTTTATATCCTTTTTGACCACTGCGGAGCACCGTATCTTTGCGCTTCGCTGTAATTTGGATGCATTTTAAAGAGCTAGCCTACGCTTTTATTACTGAAATACTGGAAAGTATTTACAAGAATAAACTTTCATGACCGCTCATAAGAAAAAGAGAAAAAAATGCAAAAAATGCAAAAATATATGCAAAAATATATTATAAAAAAAATATATATATAAAAAAATGCACAAATATGTTAATACAGCAGTAATTAACGTTATATACGTTACATTTGCAGCATTGTACTAACTTATTTCCGCTCATTTCCACATTTTAAAAATTACATCTTCCTTTAAACAGGAAATTTAAATAATTTTTAAATATTCTTATTATTCCAAGCATATTACATTTTAAGAGCAATCATTTGACTGACCACGTGATCAGTGAGTTCCCAGGTGCGCGGGATCACAAAAGTCGCACCTCCACCCTGAATAAAAATCGGCATCTTAATGCACGAGTTTTATCACTGAGGTGACATACTAATTTATTTATACGTCCACATAATAAACAATTTCCATCCAAATAGGGCTAATAATGAAAACACCTTACGACCCGATGAGAAACAATTACCATCCGAATAGGGCTAATGACATCATTACACCAATAGGTGGCGACAAGTGACTGTTGAAAATGCAATTGTTATTGAATCATTCATTCATTATTGCAGTAATAAAAAAAATCAGTTTATCCCAAATCATGCAGCTCTAGTTGAGCATAAATAACAGGTGTGTTACATTTGTGCTCCTAGTTTTTAATACATAAATGAAGGTACATCCAGGATAGTAGCTGTATTATGTCAGTATGCTGTATTCTCTCGACACATGAAGCAAAGCCTGTGGGACAAACTGACCTTGAGCCTCTCAGCAGAGCTCCATGGGGTGGCTTGCCTGGTTGCTATGAGAGAGAACAGGACTGTAACTCAGCTCTCTTCCTGTACACTGACTGTAAACCGCCTCTCTCTCTAATTAAAAAAACAAAACAAAAACAGAGATATTTTAGTGGGAATATAAAAATAAAAATAAACATCTATTGCAGGATTTTGCTGAGTATAAAAAAATGCTACTCTGAAAACCATCTTGTTGTTTTGTCTGATTGTTAAATGGCATGAAACCCCTATCCTGATCTTATCTCACCAGCCACCCTCTTTCTGTTTCTTTTTGTTGCTCTCTGTCTCTGGTCGTCCTTTATCCTTAGACAAAAAACCTTGGAGGTCCCTCAACAAACAGGTCTGTTTTAAAATTATTGCTAGCGCAAGCTATATAGATGATAGCTCAGTTAAATTATTTATTATTTATAAACATTATTTTATTATGCATTTCATACTGTATTTATGCATGCATAATGTACAGTACAGAGAATGATTTTTTCCCCCACACACAGTATGTTTTGTCATGTTTTATAGGAGCTGGAGAAGATCTTGTGTGACACTCCACCAGTTTGGAAAGGAACCTCCAAGCTGTTCCGGAACCTTCGTGAACGAGGTGAGTTTTGAATTTCAGGTCATTATTAGAACTAAAACACTTTATTGGGCTGTGTGTTTGTGCATGCAAAAACAAATATGGAAATAATTTATCAATCACCATTCAGTCTCTGAAGTTTGGGGTCAATACGTTTTTTTTGTTTTTTTGTTTGTTTTTAAGAATGCAGTCTTACCGACTGCATTTTTAATCTAAAATAACTGTGTTCTATTTTAATAATTTGTAAAAATGTAATTTATCCCTGTCATGGATAATAACACTTTCTTATTATTTTCAATGTTTTAAACAGTTGTGTTGCTTAATATATTTTTGTGGAAACCACAATTTCTTCAGGATGTTTTTGTAATTAGTTCAAATAAAAATATTGTGTAACTGTCACAGTCATTACTGTTACTTTTGATTAATGTAAGACATCCTTGCTAAATATAAGTATTAATACCTTTAAAAAAATGTCTTCCTGATCCCAAAACTTTTAACAGTAGTATTTCTTAAAAGCTTGTTTGTTTTTGACAATGATATGTAAAGACCATGGTATATGAATACCATCAGTGTACCATGGGACCATCACAGTATTTTTTATTTTTATTTTTTTTGGTAAGGGCACGAGGTAACAGAAATAGGGTTAACAAGACTGTTTTTCAGTTTTGAGGCTGGTGTACAGAATCATATAAAATCAAATCCAGTCTTTCAGAGTTTTACTGAATGATGCTGAATTGTCCTCGCCATTCCTGTCTCTCTTTCTCTTTCTTTCTTGTGCTTTCTCATTGGGTACCAGTCAAGCACCAGTTAAGCCTAGGCCTGAGGCTTTCACTTCCTGTGAGCACTCCTAAAAATAGCTCAGCTCCCTCTCTCTTACTGTTTCCATTTCCTCCCTCTCATTCTCTCACTGGGACCAATGCAACATACATTCGCTAGGCAAAATACACACTTGCTGACCAAAACAAAGGTGAAAACCTAAAAACAGACTGCAGAAATGCCATTAATACATAAATAAATATTGTTAAAATAACTGCATGAGCGAGCAGTTCTTCAGCAGTACAGCCACAATTAAAGTATTTGCTCGCGGCGTACGTAACAGCACTTGCTCACACCACCAGCTAATTCCCAGTGGTGATAATTATACACACACACACGCACACACACACACACAAAACCACTCCACCCTCTTACACTCCAGCAGGACTCTAAAAATAGACCCTCTGAATTCTGTTCATCCTAGTAGTAATTGCAGTTTTTGAAATCATCACCTTAAATTGGCGGTGGTAGATTTATCTTAGTTTCACTGATGTAGAGCCATCAGAAGATGCTCGAGTGCCAGAAGCTTCAGCTTGATATGGCATCTGATCTCAAGCTGTGGTAATGATAACATGTAGATGTTAATTGAGGAAGCTGTGCTAACGAGATCCGTGAATGTGCTCTGGTCTCCAAGGAGTAGTTTCTAAGAGAAAGCGAGCACAGCAGACGTCATAGTGAAGAACTTGAAGGAGGCATGGGAAGTTCAAAAGTTGCAGGACTATCTTAAGTATGTCTTTTTTCAGACGCGCACTCCAACTTCGTCTTAGCACCAGGCTCAAGTCAAAAAATCACAATATAAGGCAGGCAAGCTGATATGTAATAATCAAATAAGTACAAATAAATTTGTACTAGAATATAGGTGCTACATTTGTGTTCATTTGTAAAGTACAAACAAATTTAAATGCATAAAATAACTAATTTTATAATTTGGCATTTATGTGTTGTCTTCCGCCCTTATTCACATTTTTGTACATGGGGATTCAAAAGAGAACACATTTTTTCCCTTTGTACTTTAATTTAGGTATGATATATTACTATTAATTTATTTTGACAACTAGAAAGTTAAACATCCACTTGCAAGTTTTTGAAACAGACATCACAGTCTAACTCAGAATTTTATTTATCAAATTCAATTAAGGTTGAATAATCTTTGAACTACAGTATAGTAATCTGCAAGTGTCATTTGAAGAGGAAACAATGGAGAACAAGCAAGCTATTGGGGGTTTTGAGAACCAGAACCAAGCTGACTGAACAAGTGAGCTTTAGGTGAGCCCCTTTGTTAATATGCCTGGAGGTGTAGAATAATACAAAAATGGTCAGATTCACTCAGTATTCCATGATCTAATTCACTACTATTAATTCCAATTATGCACAAATGAACTGTATTCAGTTGTGTTGTAGACACTAAAACAGCCCAGTACAGTCAAACTCATTTTTATGTTTAAATAAGGAAGATTTCTGTGCCACCCCTATGAAAAAAAATTCCTGGCTCTGCCACTGATGGCAAATAAGTTGAAATATAAAATCTTCCTTTTAAGAAATGAGAAAACACATCCCATACCTTTTGTTTTTCGTGTCAAAGGTCGCTTGTCCAAATTAAACAATATGTTTACAAAATGCTGTAACTAGGTAGAAGCCAGCCAAATTAGACATGTGCCAACATGGACAGGTCCTCATCCTCATCTTACTGTTGAACCTGCGCAGTTAATGGTTAATATTAACCATTCATATTTGGTTAATATTTTTTTTGTGTTTTTATTTTATTTTAACTAAGTTGGGTCCATGTAAAATCTGGTTGAGGAACCACTAATACAGACTGTATAAATGCCACTTTTGTGCATGTTTTTTTATTACAAAAATTCTGCAAATATTTTCCATTACTGTTGACTTGCATCCAGATCAGCAACCAGACCTTTCTTGAGAACGATCGGTATGCAAGCCCTTGAAAGTAGGAATCATCTCACACAAACACATCAGATTTGGCATTTAAAGTCAATACACCTCACTAGGAGACAATCCGTCCTTAAAATTTGGACTGTATTGAATAAGAATGAATGGAATGCAAAACAGCGCCTCTTCATTTAAGGAGAGCCCTGCTCAAAACAAAGATTTACTGCATATGTAAGCAGCATATAAACATTAACAAAATGTCTGGAGCTAAAAGCCTTGTTTTACTAGTTTAAAGCGGCTTTTAGACATCAATTCATTTGTTTTAGATCCCCAATGATAACCTTTGACCCAGACTCTTGAGGTCTAACAACAATTTAACCTGAGCCACAGAATTCACAGTGGATTTTAAAATAAATAGTTGACTTAAAAATATAAATATGTTCATCTTTTTTTGTACCGCTGTAAACCCTGTATTATTTTATTTATTTCATAAAACATCTATTCCAGATTTCAGCTCTGGCAGAGGGAACACTTATCAGGGAATAAGCTAGAATTAGTTCCTTCTAAGGAAAATAAGTAAATATACTTGAATCTTGTCTCTTTTGGCTCAAGTTGTCTTGCTCAGTGGACTTTGAATGCCTCTGAATTGCTTGAGTGAGTGTGTGAGACTGCGGGTGTTGGGTTGAATTTTCCGTGTCAGGTTTTCCTCCCGAAGGCGCACAGGCAGTGTCCCGTAACACTCAGTCCACTCACCCTGAACTATCTGTATGCCTGCTACTGTCTCCATGTCCCCCTTCACACAGAAGCTGTGGAGAAGAACACTTTCAGTGGAGGTGTAGGGAAACCTATCCCTTCTCTCTGCCCTCCCCCAGTGCCTTTACTAGACTTCCATCTCTCCATCAGCTCACCTCGCTTTGTCTCTTTTTCGCTTTTCTTTTTCGACTCTCACTCTCTCGGTTCTTCGTACTCTGCTCTGCCACTTTTCTCACGAGTCTAACAAAAGCAGGGACAGTTCCCTGTCTAAATGGGGCACATCTCCTTGTCCTGACGGATGCCTCTAGAACACCCTTATCCAAACAGAAGCCTTTGAACGCAGCCTCTGTCTCCATGGCGGTCACTCACTGTGTCAAAGTCTTCAGCTTCAGTGTGTGGGCCAAATGCGGGGCAAATGTTGCCTAAACGTAGACGGACACTTTAGCCGAGAGGCACCTTTTTAGATGTTATCATCATGAAAGGGGGGATTACTTGTCCTCTTTTTTGGAGCAGGAGAAGAAGGGAAAAGGGTATGTGACTCCATCTATCTCTGGAGGCCCCTAGCTTTGAGAATCAGTAAACATTTTAATCCAAGCTTCAGATGAGCCGCCTCCTGAGTTTTCACTTTAGACAAAGAGTTAGAAAAGGAGAGATTATAAAAAGGGAAGACGTGGCCATTTGAAGGTTGTTAGTGTGTTACTGTACATTAGCAGAATGGATGTGACCCTTTGATATCCTTTTTCAGGCATCATCGCTTACACAGAGTATCTCTTTCTGCTCTGCATTCTGACAAGTGAGTATGACCTCTATCTCTCCATTTTTTCTCCCTCTGGCTCCCTCCCTTAACCTTTCATTCTTATCCCATGCTTTATTTTTCTGTGCCCCCTCTCTTTTGAAATCAGCACACTATGTATGTATCCTATTTTAAACATGAATCACTGATCGTTCTGGTCCATGGATGTTTTATGTCTAGTGTGGCTCAGACACAGACAAGGCCCACCCAGACTCTCGCCCTCACCTAAAAAGCCACATCTTACTCACTCACTGCAGATTTGTCAACATTTCAGACTTTGTGCCAGAGAACACAATATATAAATATACAATATTACAATACAATATTTGGCTGGACCACAGACAGCATTTATTTCCTATACTAATAAAAAGTGTCCGTTCAAATACAAATTGAATTTCATTGTTACAGTTTTGTCACCAGTTGTCAAATTTTGTGTGACTAGCGAAACTTATTTTAATTCCCAAATGAATTTGTTCATAATCAGGGCCCCAATTGTAGTGGTTTTTCAAGTTTGAACGTTTGGAAGAGAGAAAATTGTAATACATAATAAATTTGGGGATTTAGACAAAATAGGTACAATATTAGCAAAATATTATTACAAATGGTATGAATAGCATATTATAATATAAAATATTATACAATCCTTGTGAAAACAAAATATTGATTAGGCTACAAGTTGTTAAATAATGATCATATACAGCATTCAAAAGTATACATTTTCGCTTATGCAGATATAAAGTTCCATATACATTTGTCATCTATATAGAATTAAATGACAAATGTTGCATTACAGTAATTGTATAGCAGTAAATGTATAACTGTACAGTTATGAATGAATGTGGATAGCATTGACCAGATCGTTTTGTGATGGGAGCATTATATGGAAATATTTGCGCTGAAATGAATATCTCAGACTTAAGTATCTTGGCACATCTGAACACAGTTTATTACTTTATTGAGATACAACATTCTTGTTTGAGAATACTTGGGTCTTTTAATCAAAATAAAAATCTGAGAAACAGGAGAGTTCGACAAAACTCTTTATTTGTTCTCCTTGTACTGTTTAGGAGAAATAATGGAGATCTAATTTCTGATTGTCCATTCGTACAGAGTTGTGTGACTAAGCTAGCGTCTTAAAGTAGCTGTAACACACAGTATAAACAGAAATGAACTGCCTAACATGTGTTCTCTCTTCTGCTGTTGCTTGGGCAACATAACAAAGTGGAGACATGTGGCTCTTGATGGGTTGAAAAACACCTTAAGAGAGTGATGAAAGGAAAAGTGGTGAAAGCAAAAGTGTATTGGAAGTTCTTGGGGTGATAACAGGTTCTTACAAATGTGGGCCTCACCTCTGATCTGATCTCTGATTTAGCCACCTAGTGTTTGAATATTTAATAATGGTTTACCAGATTCACTGCAAATTTTGTAGCATTAAATGAGCAAATACATTTATAGTATTGTTTTTTTATATGCATGGTAGAGCATATTGTAATAATTTAACATTCTATTCACATCTGTTCTTCAGAGCCTCATGCAGGCTTTAAGATTGCCTTTAACATGTTTGACGCTGACGGTAACCAGATGGTGGATAAACGTGAATTTCTCGTGGTGAGTGGATGGAGTATAGATTCTGGCCTTAGAAGTTTGTTTTTAAACAATCGTCTTGGTTTTTTAATCATTCAACTTTATTTGTTTGATTTATTCCTTCTCTATTTCTTTAAATAGTTGCAAGAAATCTTCCGAAAGAAAAATGAGAAGAAAGGAAGAAAAGGAGATGCCGAGAAATCTGCCCAACTGGTGAGTTGATATCAGGATTTTTGTTTATTATAATTTTAATTTTAAAGTTGCAATCCTTTATAAAATTATAGTTTTACACATTTGCACGTTTAATTTAGAAACATAACGAAATCATACTAATCAAAAACTATTTAATGTAGTTCCACATACATTTGTCATCTATTTATAAACAATTGAGACAATTTTGCATTACATTATCTCACAATTCTGCCTTTTTTCTCAGAATTGTGTCATATAAACTCAAAGTTGTAAGTTATAAAGTAAGAATTGCCAGGTAAAATGGAAATATAGAATCTTAATTTTGAGGAATAATGTCAGAATTTTGAGATATAAACTTCTCAGAATTGCAAGTTTATATTGCAATTTTGCGCAATTTGAACTTTTTTTCAAAATTGCGAGTTAATATCTCGCAATTTTAACTTTATAACTCTCAATTGCAATACCTCAGAATTTGACTTTATTACTTAGAATTGAAAGTTTATATCTCACAATTCTAAGAAAGAAAAAAATCAAAAATTCTGACAAAGTCAGAAATGTGAGATGTAAACTCAAAATTGTGAGGAAAAAACATCTGAGTTATGATGTAAATAGTGATGTAAACAGTTGCCATTATCTAAAAAAAAATATTCTGTGCTGGAAACATACTTCCTTAATAAACAGCATATTTATAGATGCTAATAGTTACTGAGGTCATACTCATTGGTGTGGAAGCTTGTTTATAAGATATATTTGTTCCGTCATATATATATATGTATATGTATATATATTTATATATATACACATCACAATTGTTAGAAAAAGTTGCAATTACCTTTGTTAATTGTGACTTTTATATTGCACAATTCTAAAGAAAAAAGAATATACTGAGATAAAAAGTATTTATTTTTGTTTATTAATCCATGGCAGAAACAACTTTAAATATGTTGAATATTTTCTTTCTCTTTTCTCGCAAAGGGATTTTTAGAGATAGTTATATGGCTTTATAAAGCTAAGTTTGTTGTAGCAAATCATTAATGGTCAGTTTTGTCTGATCTCTTCTTTAAAACTGATGAGTGATGCATATTATTGTAGAAGAAATTGATCCAAAATCAAACACTTGTTCAGTTTTAGGGATTCCTAGTATCTTCCATAAGCTGGTTCTGCAGAGCCATACAAACAAGAGGATTTCAATAGATAAACAGGAGTTCAAATACTTGGAATACAGTCTCTGTGTTTTTCTGTTTACCACATTGTCTTTTGCTCCTGATGATTCCTATTTAAATTGATGCCTCTTTTGTTATTCTTCTGTTATAAAGGGAAATAGATATTTTGCCACGGCATGATAAAGCTTATGTTTTTTTGCATTGGCAAACAGTATCAGAGCAAACATGGCATGGGGCAGAATATTTTCTAATGTCATTTTAAATGCTGCAAAATGGAGCCAATGATTAATGCCATATAAATCAAACCTAACATTGGGAAGTAATGTTTTTCAGAATCTTGATGTAACAGATGTTTTATTAATGAGGATATTAAGAAATTTGATTTATTTTGATTAGTGTGCATGTCCTGTCATTTTCTACAGGCACTTATTAGTTTCTAAGAAGAGAACATTAATGTGAAAAATGTACTTGTCATATAATTGTGTTGTAATTTGTTTCAAATGTCAGGTTCAGTTTTGACGTTATAAGAAGAAGAAAAAAAAACCCCACTATAAGTAGAATTGCTGTTTAGCAACAACTTTGAGCTCACAAGCATTGTGCTTTTATTATAACATGAAAATAAAGGGAAAAAAATGTTGCCAGGTTGTTAAAACGTAATCAGAGGTATTGCTATTGTGTAAAGGATCATATATTTTGTGTAAAAATCTTTCAATGCGTCATTACTAAATTATGTGTTCTGCATAAGATGTAAATGGAGGAGTGACATCCATTCACACCCTGAATTCTGCGCTCTTTAAAAGCACTTGGTGTGAAATACTGGTACTCTAACGTAACAAGTGGTGTTTAAGTAAGTATTTAATTTGCTCGTACTTGGGGTTAGTAATACGAGCAAACCCCTAACCCCAAGTTAACCCCAAGCATATAAAGCATAAACATTTGATAGCTCAAATTGTTCAGGTTGTCAAAGAGAAGGTGTGATATATCTAGGGATGCACCGATATAAAAATTTAGGCTGATAGCGAAAAGCCAATAGCAAATGCATTTTATAAGGGAACTTAGGCATCATAACATTTTTATATATTAGTTAGCACCCAATCGGCATAAAAGGGTTTCTGATGGACATTAATTAATTAATTTCACATTAATGGTTCACAGTTATTACTGGTTTTACTGCATTTTTGATCAAATAAATGCAGTTTTGGTTAACTGGTTTTAGTTTTTTGGTTAAGAAGATACTTCTTTCAAAAACAAACAAAAAAGTTTGATGCATGTAATATCGGCCAGTAACTGATATTAGGGATGTCCCGATCAGGTATTTTGTGCCTCCAATCCATATCATTGAATGCTATGGATTCATATATAGCCTGATTCGACCACCGATCTCACGGTCGAATCTTCGCGGGTGTTATGAAACGAGGATCATACCATTTTGGCAATACGGGGGTGCTCAATATTTTAAAGATCTGTCAGCGCTGAGCTGAGCATCGGTGTGCGACCCCTTTAAGGGCGCTGAGCTTCCCACCGCGCCTTTAAAATTAGAACACGTTCAATGAGTGTAGACACACCGGCGGCAGCATTCAGCGCCTGTCCGCGGCCACTCAGGAAGTTGTTTAAAATCCTGCTGCACTACAGAGCGCTTTCGTGCAGCTCATCTGTCAGTCAATTCAAAATTGAGCTTGCGTGTATATAATGTGCGCGTCAGGTGGCGCAGTGAGATCCTGAGGCGCGGGGCTGAGCTTCGCGTAGAACACCCGCTTTAGGCACAATCGGCTTCAGAACGTGCATGTAAACGCACTCAAAGTGTTCTTTTCCTCTCTAGGTAGGTATTTTTTTTAGGTTTATTTATCAAAATGTTCTTTTATATATTTGTGTGATGTTCTGTATTTCGATCGCGGCTTTAACATGTTATGAGAAAATATATAAACACACATTTGTATATACATGATGCCTGCGACACTTATAACCCACAGCAACGTGTTATGGACATTGCATCTCAGATAGTCTGACAGCAGACTTTTGAGGGATTCCTTAAAAAAATCCCTCAAAAGTGTGTGCACTCCTTTATTGCATCATTACAGTTTTTCTCAATTGCTAAAACACTAAAACCCATCGGCTGAACAAATTTCTCAGTTGCCTGAACTCTTTTAGCTAATTGTGCAGTCTGTTGTCAATACCTTAAACCATTTCACATCATAAAACACAATTTGCAGATCTCACTTAGACTTTTCAGCAAATCTCTAAACACATTCTCATTGTCAAGACACATACTGCTCTCTAATGCACATGCCATTCATACGGGTTAACACAAGTGGCAACAATCAAATACAAATAGAGAACACAATGTCATTTAATGAACACAACCACTCAAAACTGATTTAACCTGTTTCAAATGATGAGACACAACCAATATAAGTACAGTGCATTGAAGGCTGTATACTGTACAATTAACAAATCATATTGCCCTGAACATGTTGCTTTCCATTTGTTTACAGTACTGACTGCTCAATAGATTTTGACTGGTTGCAGGTTCATATCAACAAAGAACGAGTTTGTGAGATGCAGAGTATAGTACTGTAAAAATCAGCCTAATCTAATGAAAATGCATATCTATAGCACAAATTGTATTTATCGTGCGATTTATATGCCAAAATGAGTTTTTATGAGCATATGTTATGCAGTTTTCGTGTGCATATGATATGTCCTTTATATTGTGTTATGTGCACGTACTCCAAACAACTCAACCTACCCAATGGGGTGACAATGCAAATCATATGCACATAAAAACTAATTGTGCCGTATAAATCGCACAATAAATACAATTTGTGATGTATATGCATTTCATTAGAATGAGTTGGTAAAAATAGGGCTACAAGCAAGAGGAAGAACAAAAAATTGCAAAGCAAAGCAGAGTAGTAATAATTTCTGATCAATTTTGAGCTACTATGATCACAAGACAATGACAGAAAAATATGAAATTTGTTTTCAGATTAAAAATGTACTTCTGCCTGAGAACTGTTTTGAACAATGTGTTTTCTATTTTTTGCTGTATTGTTTACTGATTGCTTGATAGTGTTTATAATTTTGATCACTTAGTTTATGATTTGAGAGCAGTGTTTGATTTTGAACACAGGTAAAACTGTTTTGAGGCGAAAGTTTCATTTTGCAAGAGAAGTCAGATGTTTTGTGAATAGTGCTTGAAGAGGAGGTTTTGTGTTTAATGGTTTCAGAAAATGGAGCAAGGTTTCAGAAATAGTGTTTTAGCAATTGAGAAAAACTGTAATAACTACGAGAATGTGTGGTTGACACATCTGCGAAAAGAATGTGTGGTTGAACTTTATTTTTAATGAAGTTCCAGCTGACGTGGGGAAGACATGTTCACTTCAGTTCACTGCGGAAACGTTTGTAAACAAGTCACAGGTCGATGCGGGATTTGGATCCAACAGGAATGGGCAACACACTTATGTGAGTAAAACGTGTTTTTATATGTAATAGTATTACATTGTTATAGATTGTTTTGCTTATGTGTACGTGTCTAGCAGAAATATATCTTTAGCACGCTGGACTCGTATGGGCCAGGGCTCGCAAAGCCCGGCAGGCTGATGAATAATATCTCGACTTGACATTTGAAGGGCGCACCTGTGTGTGTGTGTGTGTGTGTGTGTGTGTGTGTGTGTGTGTGTGTGTGTGTGTGTGTGTGTGTGTGTGTGTGTGTGTGTGTGTGTGTGTGTGTGTGTGTGTGTGTGTGTGTGTGTGTGTGTGTGCGCGGTTCGTGCTTTTTCGACCAATCTTGTGGGCTATGTGTAATATAAAAATAATAGTCCAATCAATCGCGGGTCGATGAGAAAGAAAGCATTGTGTTTCTTTGATAAACAGGTTTACGAGCCCTGTGATCGAGATAATCATTCCGGATGCCGCTTCTCCCTCACTCTCTCCTCTCCTCATGTGAACTGACAGGGGAGCTTAAGCTCATTGAATATGCAAATCTTATCCAATCCTATCTGTGGGCGTTTACTTCCAAGTCTCCAGTGCGGTACGCCCACCAAAACCCAGCGTTTTCAGAGAGAGCCTCGAAACCAGTGTAGAAAATAGCCTATTACTTATCGGTTATGATGTTGTTGAATGTAAAAACCACACTAACATCATTAGTTGACCTCAGAAAACAGTATATAAAAAAAAAAAAGTCAGTTCATGACACCTTTAAAAAAACGCTTGGGACATCCCTAACGGATATGGTACTGTGCATATATCGTGCATCTCTGTTTATACAGTTTTAACTTCCAAATGACAAATTAGGTTAAAGATCATATTGGTGTGCGTTGAACCAGGGACCCGAACCATATTTTGGGCTCTTGACTTGGGCCATAAAGCCAATGCTTAGCAACACCCTAGTATTCAGAACTTAGCAACAATGCAAAACAGCGCCATGACAACCAGCAACGACAACCTACGCTCTTAAAAATAAAGGTTCTCAAATGGTTCTTTGGCAGGGTGTATGGTTCTATGAAGAACCTTTAAAATCCAAAGAACCTTTCCATTGCACAAAAGGTTATTTGTAGTACAAAAAGTTTCTTTACACTATAAAATGGTTATAAAAAATGTTTTTTTTTTTTTAAAGAACCTTTCACAAAAGGGTTCTTTGGAGAACCAAGAATAGTTCTTCTATGGCATCACTGTGAAAACTCATTTTTGGTTCTACTTGGCACCTTTATTTTGAAGGGTGTAGCATCATGATGGTGGGTTTTGCAAGCACTGCTCACATTTTCTTCAGAAAATGTAGAAGTCTTGTTATATATGGGATGCTCAAAATCCCATATATGCCTTAAAACATCAGAGTACAATTGGCCATCCTCTGTAAACGTCCTGTGGACTATATCTTTTTTGCCTGTATTGGTTGCATAACCCTTTCTTATCTCATTCACATGTCCGGTTTATCAAGGGCTGTCTGAGAGGGAACGTGTCGTATCATCCCCTCTTGGAAGCTTGCGAAAGTGTGTCAGCTGACCTGTAGTTAAACCACTTTCTACTCTGCATGTTTAACCTGTCTTTGTCCATCTCTTCTTATGTGGTTCTCTCCTTCCTCTCCTCTTCCGCATGCTGTGACCTCTCCTCTCCTCTCCTCTCCTCTCTGTGTAGAGTATGCAGCTCTATGGATATCAGGTTGCCCCCGTAAACAGCGTATGTATCACCCCCGGCCCTCTGACCTATGAACTATAACCTCTGTGTGAATCTTGAAATCATGGAAGGAATGATGGGAGAATGAGAGAGATCTGCCATTGACTGAATGAAAATGTGGAGAGAGGTGGAGTGGACCTCAGAGGTCAGAGAGCATGTGGGTGTTTTGCCACAATCAGTCTAATTTCATTCTTATTGATTTTTTTCTTTCTTTAACCACAACGTGTCAGTTACAAACTTCATCAGTGGGCTATAAAGAACAGGTCTGGGTAAGAGTGGGTGGGGTTGTTGGTGTAAAATGTGTTTTTTATTGAGCCAGCTCTGGAGTCTTTCACATTCACTTACATTAAATCACTTACATTACCTCTCTCTCTCACTGATACACGAAGGAAAAGAAAGATTGCATGCTCACAATGAGATGTTGAGATTGTTTCTCCTAGACAGCATTGAAATTAAATTGACAGAAACAGACATAAAACATTTTCTTTTCAACTCTTTCATTAATTAATTAATTAATAATAAATACATTTTTATTTATTTTACATTTTTTATTTAACAAGGACACATTAAACTGATCAAAAGTGACAGTAAAAACATTTACGATGTTAAAAAAGATTTTTAATTCAAATAAAGCCTGTTCTAAAAATATTTCTATTCATAATACAAAAAAAAAAAAAAAAAAAAAAAAACGTTTTCTCATAGATATTAAGAAACACAAATGTTTTGCTTTCAACATAATAATAAGGTCATTTTATATCAGGGGTCTTTATACATATTTACATAAAAAATAAGTATAACGTGAGACCAATAAGAAGAAATATTACATAACCACCAATTCAGCATATTACAATTTCTAAAGGATCATGCAACACTGAAGACTGGAGTAATAATGATGCTGAAAATGTAGCTTTTCCATCACAGGAATAAATTATACTTAAAAATATATTGAAATAGCAGTTATTTTAATTGTAATACTATTTCACAAATGTAACTGTTTTACCTGTATTTTTTATTCAATAAATGCAGCATTAGTTAGCATACGAGACTTTGCAAAAAAGTGTAGCTCAATACTATTACAGTATAATTAAAAAATCATATAAAAATGTCTAATTTGTTCCTATTTTTTCCCCCTGAAATATTGGAGATATTTGATTTATAGACCAATTTGATGACACTGATAAATGGGAACATGTCAGAAATGTTTATTTATATACTCTTTATTATAATTACTATAGACTAACACACACAAAAATATTATTTAAACAAAAATTAAAAAAAAAAAAAGTGGTTTGGTAAAGATTTGGTAACAGTTTACACAAAAGGTTTCATTAGTTACCATTAGTTAAACTACTTCAGTTAATATGGACTAAGAATGAACATTAATTTCTACAGCATGTATTAATCTTAGTTCATGTTAATTTCAACATTTACTAATACATTATTAAACTAAAATGTTGCATTTGTTAACATTAATAAACTTATACATGAACAAACAATTAATAGCTTGATATTTTTAAAATAATATTAACAAAGATTAATGAATACTGTAACAAAGGTATTGCTTACTGTGAGTTCATGTTAGTTAATACATTAACTAATGTTAACAAATGAGACCTTATTGTAAAGTTTTAACAATTATTTTAAATATTTTCTTATACATACATCCCTGAATGTCCCCAACTTTAGTGGACAAATTTGTCCCCATACAAACAGATACACATCCACTTTCATGATCAAACACATGGTCAACTAAAGTACAAATACAAACATATATACAAGAGTTACCATGAAAGTCTTCCAGAGCTGGTGGTCCTTTTTTCTGGTTGTGTAATGTTTGGATAAAGCCTGTGAATCACATACTGAATACAGAAAAAGGGTGAAAGAGTGAAAGAACAGCATTGTCCATTAAAGTGGCTCCATAGGACTGAATATATTTCCTGTTTTCCTTAACCTGATGTGTCACTTATAGTCTCTCAGCCACTGTATTCAATAACTTTGTACAGAATAACTGAGGACACACTGCCATGTTGTGCAGTCATTTTTCAACTGTTCAAAATCAATTATTTTGCTTATAACATGGTTAAAATATCCAGTTTGTCATTGCAAGGCTGAGCCACTGTTATTTTTACATTTCAAAAAAATCATGAAGTGATATGCATCTCTAAACTAATCTGAAACTATTCCATAGTTGTGCAGTTAAAAATATTGACTCAACCAATCACAATCAATGACATGATAGCACTTCTGATTTTCACAGAAGATTCTGTACCTGGTATTCTGGTGCACTATATCTGCTATTTAACCTTAGTTAATCTCCCAGATTATTGATCACTCACATTATATAACATCATACAATTAGCATTTGGCTAACATCAACCCACCCCCTCCCCCACCCAATCTCCATATTTATCTTTCATGCAGTATATTTGATTAGTTGTTAGATTTGCATTATGTCCTTAACGGCTGAGAAAGGACTGAGAGACCACCCGACACATCCTCTATTAAACCCTGTCTATATAAGCTAACATGATAACAGCTTTTCATCTCATGCTAACCCTTCTGCAGGTGCTAAAAAAAGAGAGTCAGGAGTTTGTGCCCAGGAGCTACTGGGACATGCTGAGACGTGGCGCAAGCCAAGCCCTGTTTTCTGACCTGGCAGAGGTACAGCCATAGCCCTCTGTCCTCCTGTCTCATCCCATGTTTTTATTCGTCCCTAGCCATCCCCTAACACAGTGCTCTCACTTGAAAAGGTACATCGTAACTCTCATTCCTCCTTTCTGTTTCAGCATCCCAACCCTATATCCACCTTAACCCTATATAACATTGGTCATTGCCATTTAACGACCTGTGCAATTGTCCTTTTGTTTATTTTTATTAGTTCCATCCCTCTTTTTATGTATTTTATCAGCTGTTGATCTTTTAGTAAATCTGTTTCTGATGCTGCACTCCAACAAAAAGAAAATCATATCAAAATCAGTATCTTTGTCCTGTTTTCCACGAAAAAATGCACATTCTTTAAACAAGATCAATTTGTTTATTTTAATCAATTGTTAGTTTCTTTCTTCCCCTAGCTTATATTGTTCTGCTATTTTGTATGTGCAATATTTGTGTAGAATTGACTGCGACTAATCCAAAATTATATTGCGAATGCTCACAGCTGCGAGGATGTACATTGTTTGTACACCGATTCAGAATATGTCTGCTCATCCTGATGGTGTGTTTGTGTTCTGATGGCTAATAGAGGGCGTCTGTAGGAAGCAGTAGTTTAATGATTGTGGAGAGCTTTGTGCAGATGCCCTGTATTTACTTAGTCTGTTATTCACAATGAAAGGGTAATTTCAGCCTGGCTTCCTCAGATGACACAGCAGTTAGACAGGTCTGTTTGTCTGAGCTGACAACTGGGGGCATGCTAGCATGTGTAGAAGTGTGATTGGGGTTACTCATCTTAGAAGTCGACAGCAGTAATCACTGTTTTTATCGCTGTTTTTAGATCAAAGAGTAAAAGGCCTCAGGCCTTGTCTAAGTCACACCGTGGGCCTTGCTGTGGTGTTACATGTAATGATGACCTCACATTAATGGTTTCCTGTAACCACAGTGTTGTGATGTCACACTTCCAGCAGATTGATGACGAAATTGTGAAATGAGGAAAACAGCTATGTTCTAGATAAAGAAACGAGAATCAATTACCAATCCATCAGTTTTAAGCGCATTACTTTTTTATGAGCAGATTTGTGACATTTGGGCAAAATAATGGTGGTGAATACAAAAACACATGAACAGGGATACCAAGAAAACATGCTATTTTTTTGCATTTGAATAAATAAACAAAAAGAATGGATGTCCAAACATTGAACTTAAAGGATTAGTTCACATTGAAATGAAAATTACCCCATGATGTATTCACTGTCAAGATAACCAATGTGTAGATGACTTCGTACGTTTGGATGGATGCTCTTTTTTTTTAGCTTCAAACTCGTGGGCCCTGCTCACATGCCATTTAAAAAGCGTGGAATATCACAATATTTATTAAAGCAGCACTAGGTAACTTTTCAACCTTCATAATATATTTTTTAAGACTCTTGTGATGATAAATCGACTTACAATAGGTTGAATGACACGTCTGCCATAGCCTGATGGGGTCTGTATCGTTTTTAATCGTACTTTTAAACTTCGGGTTTCGGGTAGTAACCCGAGAAAAAGAAAAGAACTACAAAATTCGACTGCTTTACGGCCTATACGTCACTTCCACCAACACCCACACTTCCTTACATTCGGACGTGCGAGCCCAACTTTGTTCGTCGGATAATATAGTCATGTCCGAAGCAGCAGAGACAAATAAGAAAGAAAAGGTTTTGTTGGAGGAAAGCAATAAGAGGAAATGAAAAAATGATGGGATTAAAGGCAGGACGAGGATCAAAATGTGACCAGGGTTTGCTCGTCGGCGTGAGCTGAAGGAGGCGTGCCCGACCGATGCTGTCATGCTTGTTACGGTGAGCTACCACTCAAACATTGAACTGAAGTATCATATAGATTCTGTAAAACGGTAACCAATAGACTACTATAATGACGCTGGCTTGTAAACGTGAGCATCGTGATTATTTGGCGTTTGAAAAAAATAAAACCTATGAAATTATATTCATATGACATGCTGAAACATATGCCACTGACTGTAACGTTACCTGGGATGAAGACATTTCACACGCGCCGCCAGAAGAACTGTTCAGGGGAACTGTTAGTGCTGCACCGACCCGCGGGACGCTTTTATGAAGTTATTTGGCCCGCACCGCACCACTGTATATATTTTTACAACACGCCGCGCACCCGCGACCATTAAATAGACATACGGGGTCCGCGGGTTATGAGACGAACCGCGCATCACTAGTTCAGGGCTATCAGGGTTGTCATGTCAACAAATGCACGCGCGATGGCATCCCCTGTTGTAGGATGACTGAGCTTACGACAGTAGTTGAGGACATTATTTTTTCCAAACTGTAGGGGGACCCCGACAGCAAAAGTAGCCAAGTGGGGCTTTAAAGGGGTGATGAATTGAGAAATCAACTTTCCCTTGAGCTTTTGATATATAAAATGTCATGGTAATATAAGAATATCCTCTAAGTTTCAGAGCTGAAAACTTCCTTATTAGTCAAAGAAAAAAGCTTTTATAGACACCGGGCTCAGCAAACAGTTCTGTGCTTCATACTGACATCAATGCGCGACGAAACACCGCCTCTACCGCGCGTCTAATTCAGTAGCCCCGCCCGCCGACTCATGGAGCTGTTCAACTCGACGTGCTAGCTGGTCAACAACATTAAACATG
Organism: Pseudorasbora parva; assembly: GCF_024679245.1. NCBI lineage: Eukaryota > Metazoa > Chordata > Actinopteri > Cypriniformes > Gobionidae > Pseudorasbora > Pseudorasbora parva. Next base: position 44,019,365 of record NC_090175.1, on the reverse strand, counting down.
CCGAGGAAGATAGCAATATATTGCACTATTCCTGGTTGTGGAAGAACATAGTCGCTCCATAAGCTTCCTTCTGATCCTAATATTAGAAATGAGTGGTTGAACTTTATTTTTAATGAAGTTCCAGCTGACCTTGGGAAGACATGTTCACTTCATTTCACTGGGAACCATTTGTAAACAAGTCACAGGTCGATGCTGGATTTGGATCCGACAGGAATGGTGCAACACACTTATGTGAGTAAAACGTGTTTTTATATGTAATAGTATTGCATTGTTATAGATTGTTTTGCTTATGTGTACGTGTCTAACAGAAATATACATTTAGCACGCTAGACACAGACACGTAATGGGCCAGGGCTCAGCGGGCCGGAAGGCCGATGAATCTCATTATATTCCGTTCTGCTATTCTCTCTCTCGAGTTGACATCTGAAGGGTGTCGCTTATAGTGTCTGATCTTGCAGGCTATGTGTAATATAAAAATAGTAGTCTAATCAATCGCGGGTCGATGAGAAATAAAACATTGTGTTTGTTTGATAAAGACGTTTACGAGCCCTGTGATCGAGAAAATCATTCTGGTTGCCACTTCTCTCTCAATCTCTACTCTCCCTCATTGAACTGACAGGGGACCTTAAGCTCATTAAATATGCAAATCTTATCCAATCCTAGCCATGGGCGTTTACTTCCAAGTCTCCAGTGCGCCACGCCCATCAAAACCCAGTGTTTTCAGAGAGAGCCTCAAAACCAGTGTAGAAAATAAACCACACGAACATCATTAGTTGACCTGAGACAACAGTATAAAAAAAACCCCAAAAAAACAGTTCATGACACCTTTAATATAACTTTGATTGTGTTCATTAGAAAGAAGAAAGTCATATACACGTTGCTTGACAACCCATTCTCATTCCCAATATGTCAAAATCTAAAGCATGATCAAGGGCCTTCTGCGTCACAATTAAGACATTAACTCTTTGCCCGCCAAACATGGAATTTTCCATTATTTGTGAGAAAATGCTTTCAGGCCAAAAATTCCTTGTGTATTTTAAGGAATCAAATGAATGCATTGAACTCATTTATTACGACAGTGACTAGCTGCTACCTACTGTGTGTTTTAGTTTCATATTAAACGTATTAAACATATCACTTCATTGATTCCATCATGTCATATTTTTGGATTAATACTTATTCTTATTACTTAATACTTATTAATACTTTTAATAAGGTTGCCCCTGGACATGAGTTTATGAAAGCTAAAGACTACCACTGTTAATAGAAAAACATGGTCTCGTTTTAAATGCATTGATCAATATGCTTGCGTGGACTTCACTGTAGCCTATATGTGCGCTGCTTCCTTTCCGTGAGAAAAATCAAGCGATTCCATTTCAGAGTCCCTGTTATCAGATCTGTTCACGCTGTTCATGTTTGTTAGCCCAGGACATTTTACAACACAGTAGGCTACAGTTAGGGGGATATCACTTAACCCGTGATATAAGATTTTGGTCATATACCTACCCAAGTCCTTCATCACAGACAGTATCAACATCAGTAGGCTATACTTATTGTATTTCGGCCACACCATAAGGTGTCACTGTGGCCTCAGCGCTTCGTTCTCGCCTACTCTGGGCTCGATTGCTATGTCTGAGGTAAACCCGCCCTCCTTTATGTATTTATTTATTTTTAATATTGGCAGCTTTGACATTCCATACAGGACTGTGCAAGCATTGATGGACTCAATCTACTCCATCTGTGTTTGATCATCGCTCCGAATCTGATCTGGATGTAGTCTTTCACAAAAACGTGATTTTCTCAGCCTCTTAGTTCAAGATGTTGCTTTTTTTTTTAATGAAACCTACCCATAATCAAGTTTTGATAAAAAAGGAATGCATGTTTTTTTTTTTTTAAAGAAGAGGGTCAGCTCTTTATGTTGATATATTGCATGTTCAGATATTCATTAAACAAAATATTCTATGGGCTATTAATTTTTTGCGAAAATTGTCAAAAACCCTGTCGCTGTCTAACATCTTTTTTTTTTAAATTCTGGCGGGGAAAGAATTAAAGGTACCCCTATAGGTGTCACTATATAGATGCACAGGTACGATCATGGTCAGATCATGATGCATTTAATTATTTGCATTTGTAAAAGCAGACATGATTTTATGAATATTTATAGGCTACTTTTATATTTTGGAGCAATTAACCCCACATCTACCCTAAATCTGCCCACTTCTAAACAATATAAAACACATAACGGGCAATTAAAAGCACAGGTATTTATTGCAAAAACTGACCAAAAACACTATTAACTCGTGTTGCATTCTGAGTCTTCTGAAGTCATATGATATCTTTATGTAAATAACAGAGTTGATCTTAAAGTTTTAATCGTTGAAATGATGATCCCGCTGCTCCATGAACACTTTACTCTTATCTGATTCCAATGATACACCGACTCTTTAGCATGACGCAATAAATCACGAGGCACACGAGAGCCAATGACATTTTGCAATCAAAGCTGACCTAATGACACAATTGGCCACGAGACATAAGAGGGCCTATGCAATTTCACTATGAAATCTGACGTAAAGCGCAATATTTTACATTTTAATGTGCGCATGATCTTCAGCTGATGGAGACGCTGATCGCTTTGGGGGATTTTCTTCACACAAATCAGTCGTTTGGCCTTGGAACACTTTTGTACTTTTTGAATAAATTGTGCCTTCAGTCGTATTTGTCTGTTATATCCTGTATTTTATATCATATAATACACAAATGGGTAGGTTTAGGATGGGATGTTCAAACGTGTCTAAATTATGCTGGCTGATTACATTGGGAATCACACTCCAACATGTCATAATGGCAAAATCATAACCCAATATAATTTTATCATGATGTTCACATGCCCAATGCATCTGTGTATGATGACAAAGGTTTCTTATTAAATTAATGAAGCACCCTGCATGTCGAAAAATGACGCCTAGGGGTACCTTTAGCGTCTTCATTGTGATGCGGAAGGCACTTGACCATGCTTCAGATTTTGACGCCTTGGGAGTGAGAACGGGTTGTGCTTGAGGGAGTAAATCATGTGGTCATTTTCAAGTGAATTAATCTTTAAAGCTCCAGAAAGTTTATTTATAAAAAAATAAAATAAAATGAAGTGCAACATTTCAGTCTTTGGAAGTGATCCATTCCAATTCCCAGAAACCATTTTTACAGATTTAAAGTTTCCACAGTTTCTGGAAATCTAACATTTGCGGACATTTAAATATTTAACATACAATCTATCTCTGTATATTGTCACTATGGGTTTGCCCCATGTTGGTCATGGATATATAATGCTCCTCTGTCTCTGGCTCCTCTGTTACAATATACAAATATACACAAAAATGCAGCACATACAAATATTAGATAAAAAAAATGATGAGTTTTAAATAGGTGGACTGCTTTTTTTCCAAATAGTTTTGGTATTAAATTAAATGTAAAAGTATATTTGCAATCTGCAACAATTCTTTTTTATTATTATCTTTGATGCTCCAGTGTATGTGGATGTATGCCATTGAATTGAGCTAAAACAGGGTATTTTTAGAAGACACCCTCTTTACAGCCAATATATTTTTTTGAAACAGCCTTTGTGAATGTAGTTGGAACAGTCTCTTATATGAAGTCTTTAATAAATAAATAAATATGCTTTATTTATCACAATTGAGAATTTATATCTGTTTTGAAGCCGGTTTCCATGCTGTTTGGATCAAACAGTAACATTTCCACCCTGGGTTAATACTAAGCATACCAGAACAGGTTTACAAGTTTTACTTCTTTAATTGTTTTCTTGTTGTTTTCTTTAACAGTGTGTTGATTCAAACAACAAGTATGTGCGATATGTATCTGAGACAATCTGGCTAGAGAAACAGAATAATTCTTTCTCTCTTTATAACTTTCCTCTGATTGTATCTTCATGGATAGGATTTTAAGCTAGAGGTACAGCAGTGGCATGGACTTGCATTCTGGCTTGTTTCATTGCACAGAGGCCCATGACCAGGGACAAAGTGCTGTTTGGAGTTTATGCCTGGTTTTATGTAGTTTCAGCATGATAGGCTCCTTTTGCAGATGAGGGTGAAGCATGTGTAGTGAAAAAATATAACCTAATCTGGCCTTGCACCTTTTAGCCACCTTCTTCCAGTTGATTTGGATACCATGCCACTTTTTATTTTTATTTTATTTTTTTATTTTTTTACTGCCAAATTAACGCCTTTTCCTGAGCTCCACTGAAAAAGCAATCTTGACACTTGTAAGGTCACTTAAATTGTTTAAACAAACAGAAGATACTGTCCAGAGAAGGAAAGGTGGAACCTGCTCACCAACCCGATCACACATAAATGCGTATAAATAGTACGAGTGTGCAATGTCGTGGAATGTATACGCCAAAACTCATTTTGGCGTGCATATGATACTCTGTTTTTCGCAAAATGCAAAATGAGTTTTGGCGTATACATTCCACGACATTGCACACTCATACTATTTATACGCATTTTTGTGAGAATACCCTGTGCTCACACGTGTGATACTCCCGCAGATACTCTGTGTGAAAGTTTGCTGCAGAAGTGCATGCGATGTGAATGCTTTTGTGTGTCTTTGTCCTATATACTGGCTCGACCCCATTTACACCTGGTATTAATTTCCGATCACTATAAACAAATGGACTCCAAAAGGTTTTGTGAATTGCTCTTTTAAACACCATTCAGTGGTAATTGAATATACCAGGTGTATACATGGTCTCTTTATGTACACAACTGGCATGTTTGTGTGCATTTCTGTGAATCATTGCTCTTTGTTTGTGTGTAATATACATTCTTTATGCCATGCTCACCTACTAATGGTATAAAGATTTGCACGTCTACTCAGAACATGTCTTCTGTGGGCTAGGGGAGATAATATTTAATTGGATGCACACTTTCAGGCACTGGATGGCTGGTACTTTGAATGGCTCGGCAAGCCTATGACAGACTTCTTTCTTATTGCAAAAACAGCTGGATCCTTGTCATCGTTTTCTTCTTTCTTGTTTTGCTCTCTTTACCACCACTCTTCACCAATGGCAGCGTGCCGATGAGAACATGATGATTGACACCACTCTGCTCGTGCACTTCTTTGGCAAGAAGGGGAAGGCGGAGCTGACGTTTGACGACTTCTACAGGTATGACGGCTCTGAAACATGGCTCTTATTTCTTCACTAGACATGGAAAGATATATAAGAAGTTAGTTAACAGCTTGTCCTAACAGGGTGTGATGTGATAAAATGAATAAAGTGTACAAAAGTTTGGGATTTGTAAGATGTTTTATTGTTTTTAAAGAAATCTCATGCTCACCAGGGCTGCATTTATTTGTTCAAAAACTAATTAAAAAAAAAAAAAAAAATTCTTAATAATAAATACATTTATGATGGTAAAGCTGAATTTTTAGCATCATGAATCCTATCTTCAGTGTCATATGATTCTTCATAAAGTATTCCAATATGGTGATTTGGTGCTCATGAAACATTTATTTTACGTTGAAAACAGTTGTGCTACAAATTAAACAAAGTTCAATCAAAATAACTTTTATGAGTACTTAGAACTTTCTTTTTCTTTTGAGTTCACAAAACAGACAGATTTGAGTAATCTGAATTATTTCATTGTTTTGTATTTTATAAACTTGTTTCTTTAAAGGTGCCCTAGAATGAAAAATTGAATTAACCTTGCCATAGTAAAATATTAGTGATTCTCAACATAATGCCAACCGTGACGCAATCACTGGGGATCATTTATATGCACGCCCCCAACATTTGCCAAACATGTTCATGGTCAGGCGGAACTGACGGAGCCGAATAATCGGACTGCAGGTAAACAAGCGACACTCGAGGATACCAAAAACGGCAGCTCTGGACACAAATTTCAGGCTGTGCAGGAGACGTGAGGACTTTTCGACCCTTCCCACTGATAAAAAATGTCAACAGTCATGGTTGATGTTTATAATCGGATACCGCAACAAACTAATTCAAGATCGTTTGTTTGTTCGGCCCATTTCAAGCAAGCTTCGCTCAGCGTCTTAAACTGAAGAAAGTGGCAATTACAACTGTATTCCTGCAAGCAGTAATAGGGATTTTATCCACTTATTGACTGTTTAAACAATTTCTGATTAAATTGAAGGTTTCTTAGAGAGACCGCATTGTCTATGTTCAGTGTTCTTTCAGGACGGTCAGGACTCACAAGCCGCTTCATACAACTGAACTGCATAAGCCAATCAGAGCAGAGCTCAACATTAATATTCATGACTCTTCCAAATAAGGCAAAAACAGAGGATTACATCCTAGGGACAATTTATAGGGTTGTAAATTGACCTGTAAAACTGTATCTGGACAATTCTTGACAATTAACTAAGCCACATACCCTCTATGTAGATATCAGAGAACAATTTAACATATTGTTTCAACTCATTCTAGGGCACCTTTAAATTTAGATCAACTTAAATTTAACTGAAACCGGGCTGGGATTTATATTTCCCAGAATGCTTTGCCATGACACTCAAAATGGAAAATAAATGCTAAAATTAAGCATTATATAATGTTTTATTTTTGTGCAAGATTAATATAAAGTTGGAGCTTTAGTGGTGTTTAATGTTTTGTTATGCTAGTATAGAAGAGATGGTTACTATCAGGTTTCCACTACTAAAAATATTTAAGTTGCTAATTGGAATTTTAATTAATTAGTTTACTCAAATATTTGAATTTAAGAGCAATTAAAATGTATGAGAACAAAACAAAAAAAGTTCTGCTTTTACAATGGTTACAATGTGACGTAAACGATTGCCTCAATTTTTTGTTTTGTTTTGCCAATTTACTGACCCAAAACTTTTGAACAACATGTAGTTTGTCATAAACAGTCAGTACAAGTGACACAGCTATTTTTCCATCACTTTGGCAGCATTTACACATGGCACAATTTTTTGATTTGTTGCACAAGTACAAACACAAAAATCCACACAAGATCCGATTGTTTTGCATTTGATCTGAGCCATTTACAAATGTAGTTTTAAATCAGATACGTATCCGATATCTGGACATCTGATCTACTTCTCAACAGGAATATCCTATTCCTCTTTGAATTCCACAAGGCGAGGGTGACGTTTGGCCACAAAGATAGCTTTTTAATGTTGTATTATGAAGCAGATGTGCCTGTATGCACTCGCTCACAGCTTTGTTATTGAGGTAGAAACTCTATAAAGTAAATTGTACTGTATCCGTTCGGCCAGATTTTGCGCTGCAAAACATCCATGATAGCTGTTATTTTGTCCATGCTGGCAAATAACCCATTTCATGGCCACCTGACATGAATTATATTGATAATTTTAATAGCACGGCTATTCTATACTACCATGTGCATATTAATGAATGTAAACACAGATATGCTCGGCTACACTGCGGCTTTGGAACCGCCTTTCGAGTGAGCTGAGAGCAGTACAGAGCCTGGAGCAGTTTAAAGCAGAACTGAAGACTTTTCTGTTCAGAAAGGCTTTTATGTGTTGATTTTTTGTATTAATCTATATTTTTACTTTTCATTCATTTTTGTAATCTTTCCCTTTTCCGTTGTTGCACTTTGAGATTCTTCAGAATGAAAAGTGCGTTATAAATAAAATCAACTATTATTATTATTATTATTATTATTATTATTATATCGGATACCAGTTGTGTCTAAATTGAATGTAAACAGGCCCAAAAAAATGGTTTAACTGGTTTAATGGTTTTGCTTGGGCAAACACCATTCACAATACACCATTTTTTTGTGCTAATGGCACATAAATTACACATTTCATTGTTCTTTCAGATTTATGGATAACCTGCAAACTGAGATGTTGGAGATTGAGTTCCTGACCTATTCCAAAGGCATGACCACCATCAGTGAGGAGGATTTTGCACGAATCTTGTTGCGCTACACTAATGTAGAAGATATCCGCAGCTATCTGGAGAATGTGCGGCAGTGCATACCAGACGAGAAGGTAATGAGTAACGTCACCTAGCCGTTAACTTCATCTGAAAAGGTGTAGGACATCTGTAACACCGACCTCCCCCATGCTCACACTTTCACCCCTTTAACTGACCCCTGTTACCCCTCCTCCCAGCACCTTTACATGTACAAGAAGGTTACTGGTCGAAATATCAATCTCAAATTCCATTCTGTGCCCACAAGGAAATTATTTTATCATCTTAAAAATACTGCAACAAATACATTTTTGTCCACTCAAACATTCTGGTATCCAGCCCCAAGATACACACACGAGTGGTCATTCACCCCTGAGTGTGACACTTGCATGTAAACTGCCGTTTAGTTTTATATTCCCGCTATTCTCACCTCCCCACAACTTGTGCAACTTAACCTTTTTTATGCTGCAGGCATCCATCTTTCGTAATATTACTGTTTTTTTAAATAAGCAATTGTCAAACACACACTTTGTGGTAAAGTGGAACTGGACATTCCAGGCTCGGTTGTTTTAATATCTTGATGCAAATGTTATATTATGTGTCTTTTTATTGCATGGTGCTATTGTGCCTATTGTTTAGCTGGTGTACTACTGTGCACTATATTAGTCCTTGGAAGAAAAAAAGGCTTTGTTCAAACTCCACATTAATCCAGTCTTTAGGAACGACTGTCATTTTTAAGTGATGAAATCTGATCCATTTGTTCAGATAATGTCATCAATGTCCAGTATATCTATTCTGATTAGGGATTACTGTAGTAATGATGTATTTGCTACAGTAATGTACAAACCTGATTCCAAAAAAGGTGGGACCATGTATAAATTGTGACTAAAAACATAATACAATGATGTGGAAGTTTCACATTTTAATATTTTATTCAGAATACAACTTAGATGACATGTCAAACATTTAAACCAAAATGTATCATTTTACGGTAAAAATAAGTTGATTTTAAATTTCATGGGATCAACACATCTCAAAAAAGTTGGGACAAGGCCATGTTTACCACTGTGTGGCATCCCCTCTACTTTTTATAACAGTCTGCAAACGTCTGGGGACTGAGGAGACAAGCTGCTCAAGTTTAGGAATAGGAATGTTGTCCCATTTTTTTCTAATACAAGCTTCTAGTTGCTCAACTGTCTTAGTTCTTCGTTGTCACATCTTCCTCTTAATGATGCGCCAAATGTTTTCTATGGGTGAAAGATCTGGACTCCAGGCTGCCCATTTCAGTACCTTGATCCTTCTTCTACGCAGCCCTGAAGTTGTAATTGATGCAGTATATGGTCTGGCATTGTCATGTTGGAAAATGCAAGGTCTTCCCTGAAAGAGACAACGTCTGGATGGGAGCATATGTTGTTCTAGAACGTGGATATACCTTTCAGCATTGATGGTGCCTTTCTAGATGTTTAAGCTTCCCAAGCCACATGCACTCATGCAACTCCATACCATCAGAGATGCAGGCTTCTGAACTGAGAGCTGATAACAACTTGGGTTGTTTTTGTCCTCTTTAGTCTGGATGACATGGCGACCCAGTTTTTGAAAAAGAACTTCAAATTTTGATTTGTCTGACCACAGAACAGTTTTCCACTTTGCCACAGTCCATTTTAAATGAGCCTTGGCCCAGAGAAAACGCCTGTGCTTCTGGATCATGTTTAGATATGGCTTCTTTTTTGACCTATGGAGATTTAGCCAGCAACGGTGAATGGCACGGTGGATTGTGTTTACCAACAATATTGTCTGGAAGTATTCCTGAACCAATGTTGTGTTTTTCATTACAGTAGCATTCCTGTATGTGATGCAGTAGATTCTCATAAAGTATGGTTTTCCGGCCTTGACCCTTACGCACAGAGATTATTCCAGATTCTCTGAATCTTTGGGGATATTATGCACTGTAGATGATGATAACTTCAAACTCTTTGCCGCAGATTTGGGGGAAATGGTGATCCTCTGCCCATCTTGACTTCTTAGAGACACTGCCACTCTGAGAGGCTCTTTTTATACCCAATCATGTTGCCAATTGACCTATTAAGTTGCAAATTGGTTCTCCAGCTGTTCCTTATATGTACATATAACTTTTCAAGCCTCTTATTGCTACATGTCCCAACTTTTTTTAAATGTGTAGCTCTCATGAAATCCAAAATGAGCCAATTTTGGCATGCCATTTCAAAATGCCTCACTTTCAACATTTGATATATCTACTGTACTGTATATTCTATTGTGAATAAAATATAAGTTTAGGAGATTTTTTAATTATGGCATTCCTTTTTTATTCACAATTTGTCCCAACTTTTTTGGAATTGGGTTTGTAAGTAATAATAAGTAACACATAATATAAGCACTAGGGTTTAACTGAACCTGTAGTCTCATATTTGCTATAAATCAAAACTCCAATAGTTTTATAAGAGAAAGAAAGGGTGAAAATGTGACACATGATCCAGTGTGACAACTGAGAGAAATGCCATGAGACATTAATTGTCCAACAATCTTTGAATGTGGTTTGAATCAGGTTGGTAAAATTTGTATTTATTTATTGTTGTTTGCAGATTACAAATTTCTAAATGTATCTAAGATGGATACACCAACAAAATGGATTTTTGCTACATGTCTGAACAAGGCCAAAGACATTTGAAAAAGCATGCAAAACCTAATAAACATAATCAGATTTTTGAATTGCTGTATGCAATTTGAATTGTAATACTGTATAATGGCATGATTGCTGATACAATAAATTAACATCTTTACTAACACTGAAATAATAATGATGATGGAGCCAAAGAAGGTCTTGTTTCATGCAGACAAGTTGCAGAGCGAGTTCTAGCTCTATTACAGTGTACACAAACTTCCTGTATTCTCTCTGTTATCCCTTTTTATCACGCACTGGAAGAAACCAAAGGTTTGTCCCTGCCAGAGTGATCCGTCGCCCCGCAGTCAGATCGTGTTTTGATTTGTTATGCCCTTCATTTTGTGTTTCAGTTGTTTTCCCTCTCTTTGATCTTGTGGTACATGTTCAAGAAAGTAAATTCCCATTTACTTTCAACTAGCTAAAATGATCTTGTTTTAAGAGACCTTCCAAGTTTATATTAAGATATACAGTGGCCCCCAAAAATTATTTGGTCACTTCATCCATACAAAATGTGTGAAACTACTGTAATATGTTTCTGTCTACCTATCCTACCTACCTGTCTGTCTGTCAACATACATGTCTGTCTATATCTACCCTGTCTGTCTGTCTGCCTACCTACCTATGTCTACTTGACTATCTACTTACCTATCAAATGTATCTGTCCTGCCTACCTATCTACCTACATATCCTACCTACCTGTCTACCTACCTACATGTCTACTTGTCTACCTATACCTACTTATCTTCCCCCATCCTACCTACCTACATGTCTACTTGTCTACCTACCTGTCTTCCTACCTACATGTCTACATACCAGCCCCACCTACCTATCTACCGGTCTATCTGTCTGCCTACATATGTCTACCAACCTACCCGTCTACCTATCTGCCCTACCTATCTGTCTGCCTACATACATCTAACTACCTACCTTGACTTCATCACTCTGTCTCCTCTCCACCAATAAGCTGGTGTGTGGTTGGTGTTCTGGCACAATTTGGCTCCCATCGCATCATCCGGGGGGATTCTGCACATTGGTGGTGGTTGAGGAGATCCCCCTTCCAAATGTAATGCTCTTTGAGCACCCAGAAAAGCGCTATATAATTAACAAATTATTATTATTACCCTACCACTTCTTCTTAACTGTTTGCCTATACCTTACATATCTATGTGTTTACCTGTCTACCTGTTTACCTACCTGCCCTACTTACCTTTCTGTCTACTTACCTACCAGTATACAGAGGGGCAAAAAAGCATTTAGTCAGCCACCAATTGGGCAAGTTCTCCCACTTAAAAAGATGAGAGAGGCCTGTAATTTCCATCATAGGTACACTTCAACTATGAGACAGAATGAGAAAAAAATCCCATTGAGAAGAAAATCACATTGTCTTATTTAAAGGAATTTATTTGCAAATTATAGTGGAAAATAAGTATTTGGTCAGTACAAGTTAATCTCAATACTTTGTTATATACCCTTTATTGGCAATGACAGAGGTCAGTCGCCACAAGGATTTTACGCACTGTTGCTTTTATGTTGGCCCATTCTTCAATGCAGATCTCCTCTAGAACAGTGATGTTTTGGGGCTGTCGTTGAGCAACATCGATTTTCAGCTCCCTCCAAAGATTTTCTATGGGATTGAGATATGGAGACTTGCTAGGCCATTCCAGGACCTTGAAATGCTTCTTACAAAGCCACTCCTTCATTGCCCGGGATCATTGTCATGCTGAAAGACCCAGCCACGTTTCATCTTCAATGCCCGTGCAGATGGAAGGAGGTTTTTACTCAAAATCTTATGATACACGGCCCCATTCGTTATTTCCTTTACACCGATCAGTCGTCCTGGTCCCTTTGCAGAAAAACAGCCCCAAAGCATGATGTTTCCACCCCCATGCTTCACAGTAGGTATGGTGCAACTCTCTATGGTGCAACATTCTTTCTCCTCCAAACACGACAAGTTGAGTGCTTACCAAAAAGTTCTATTTTGGTTTCTTCTGACCATATGACATTCTTTCAATCCTCTTCAAGATCATCAAAATGCTCTCTATGGGCCCAGACATGTACTGACTTAAGCAGGGGGACACATCTGGCACTGCATGATTTGAGTCCCTGGCAGCGTAGTGTGTTACTGATGGTAGCCTTTGTTACTTTGGTCCCGGCTCTCTGCAGGTCATTTACTAGGTCCCCCCATGTGGTTCTGGGATTTTTGCTCACCGTTCTTGTGATCATTTTGACCCCACAGAATGAGATCTTGCATGAAACCCCAGATCGAGGGAGATTATCAGTGGTCTTGTATGTCTTCCATTTTCTAAAATTGCTCCCACAGTTGATTTCTTCACACCAAGCTGCTTACCTATTGCAGATTTAGTCTTCCCAGCCTGGTGCAGGTCTACTATTTTGTTTCTAGTGTCCTTTGACAACTCTTTGGTCTTGGCCATAGTGGAGTTTGGAGCCTGACTGTTTGAGGTTGTGGACAGGTGTCTTTTATACTGATAACGAGTTCAAACAGGTGCCATTAATACAGGTAACAAATGGAGAAAAGAGGAGCCTCTTAAAGAACAGGGTACAGGTCTGTGATAGTCACAAATCTTGCTTTTTTGTAGGTGAACAAATACTTAATTTCCACCATAATTTGAAAAGACATTATTTAAAAATCAGACAATATGATTTTCTAGATTTGTTTTCTCATTCTGTATCTCATAGTTTAAGTGTACCTATGATGAAAATTACAGGCCTCTCTTATCTTTTTAAATGGGAGAACTTGCACAATTGGTGGCTGACTAAATAATTTTTTGCTCCACTGTACCTACCTGTTCGCCTATCTGTCCTCCTACCTACCTGTCTAGCAATCTACCCTTCCTATCTACATACCTGTCTACCTACCTACTCTATCTGCCAGTCTGTAATGTATATAAAGAAATCCCATTACTTTTTAAGTGAAGTGTCCAAATACTTTTTCGCCCACTGTATTTGTGTGGGTCTTGTGTGCGTATGTGCTTGGGGCAAAGTTTGTGTTTGAAATCAGATTGTCATGCTGCCCCTCAATAGAGGGTCACCTGATGTGGGTTTCTCTATGCCTGACTGCTTTCTTTTAGCTCTTTCCCAGCCCCATCTGAGGGATCTGTTTGTGTTGAGGGTATCAGGTTTTGGGGCCCCTTTAAGCAGTTTGTACATTTGGCTAGAATGACTTCACCCCCTCTCGAATTCCCACGGAATAGACCCTAAAATCATGGCATTTTATGGTTTTCCACCATGAGTACCAAGTCCTCAACACAATCAAACAAAATTCAGCTTTAAACATCACATAAATCCTGACCTCAAATCTAACCCTCAGTTAAACCTAATGTGTAACTAACTATGTTAAATACTCACCAGAGAGGTTTATGTGGATTACCATAATTGTGACAACCCTTCCCTTTGTTTGTTTAGGGCATTTTCTACCTCATTACCCTTTATCTTTTTCTACAACCCCGAAAAAACATGTCTGTGTTAATATCTCTGACACCCTCAGGTGAAAGATTTATAAATAGATTTTGGTTTAACAGAAGGACAATATTCTGCAGAATACTGATTTAATTTTTAAAAAAAAATTACAATTATATGCATATTAAATGTCATACTTGTATGATTTTCTTTCTTCTGAAGAACACAAAGATGATATTTTGGATTTGGTCCAAAGTTCTTCAAAATGTGTTGAACAGAAGAAAGTAATGCAGAGGTGGAAGGACATGAGGGAGAATAAATGATTACACAGATCCTTTTAAGTTCTAAGTGTACACTATTGTTCAAAAGTTTGGGGTTAGGGCAGATTTTTTATGAAAGAAATTAATACTTTTTTTTTATTAAGGACCCATTTAATTGATCAGAATTGCCTACAGACATTTACATTGCTACAAACATTTCTAATTAAAATATTAAGCTGTTTGATAATAAATGTTTTCCTGAGCACCAAAACAGCATACTAGAATGATTTTTGAAGGATCAAGTGACACTAAAGACTGGAGTAATGATGCTGAAATTTCAGCTTTGCCATCACAGGAATAAATGACATTTTCAGTATTAAAATAAATATAATATTTCACAATATTTTAAATTTTTCCTGTATTCTTGATCAAATAAATGTAGTCCTTAAGCATGAGACTTTTAAAACAAAAACATTTTAAAATCTTACCAACCCCAAACTTTTAAGCGGTGTATTTGAGATATTCTTGGTGTTCTTTTGTTAAATTGTAAGTTATCTCTTTGATTCCAGTCTATGATGTCATGCTGTTTGTTTTCGCCTCTCCACATTCAGACAGGCTGACAATTTTATGTCAATGTGCTGTAAAATGACTCATGCCTTTAATCGTTGCATGTATCATTGTATGCAGTGTGGCAGAGCACAAAGAGCTGAACATGCATCAGCAAACAAGCATGAGTGGCACAGCATCTGATTTCTTTTGCATATATCAACATGTTGATTTCTTTCTGTCCATTATTGCATTTGTCTGTTCAGCACAGATTCGCTTGAGTATGAAATGACAACTCCGCTTGTGTATTCTGCGTGATGTCATGACTCTTACAGATCCTCTTTGAAATGGAATGGAATGTGACGTCAGTTGATGGCAGCTCTGTCAGTTAGATTGGAGGTCTCAGAATAAAAGATATCTGTGTCTTTTTGCTCATTTCTTTCTTTTCACGATCAGGGCATCACCTTCGAGGAGTTCAGGTCTTTCTTTCAGTTTCTCAATAACCTTGAAGACTTTGCCATCGCCATGCAGATGTACAACTTCGCTTGTCGTTCCATTGGACAAGGTGAATGCATTTGGGATTCAATTGCAAATCTTTTACCTGTTTGTTTTGTAGAGTAAATGTGCTATTTGAATGTGTGTCACTCTCCGTCTTCCAGATGAGTTTGCTCGGGCGGTGTATGTCGCAACAGGCCTCAAGCTGACCCGTCACCTGGTTAACACCATTTTCAAGATATTTGATGTGGATCATGATGATCAGCTCAGTTACAAAGAGTTCATTGGTATAATGAAGGACCGTCTGCACCGTGGAGGCAGGGTAAGAAAGAGGTGTAAGGGAACGAGAGGTACATCATTCTTTACCTTATTGAGTTAATTACATCAGTTACATACATTCTGATGTTTTGAGTGTTATTCAGAGAGGTGTGGGTGGACAGTATCACTGTAACTATAGTGCCATCTAGTGTTCAGTAGCTATACGTGTACAATGAAACCTATATCTCCCTGTAAGGTTTTGTTCCTAAATCCGATGTCAAATAAGCACAGCATGTTATTTTGGTATTGAACAATGCTAGCAACAAATTTGTTTCTGCAGCATGATTTAAAAAAAAAAATGTTTTATCAATTTGTGTTTTTTTGTAAAAGTTGTTTTTCTTGTAATCTAGTTATTGTTATATATAGTTAATAAAAATTAAAAAATAGCTGTATTTATGAACTACTGAACTAATTAATAATTCTCTCATTTTGTTTTTTTCTACCTGTAGGGCTATAAGACTTTAGAGCGTTTCACTTCATTTAGGTCATGTCTGAAGAAGGAACTGGCAGGCAGATAAGTAACCAAACACACACACACAACACACACAGAGACACACACACAAACTATATTGACAAAACTTTTTGGATGCCTGCCTTTACATTCAGATAAACTTCAATGACATCACATTCTTAATCCATGTGGTTTAATATGGAGTTGGCTCCACACTGTCATAGTTTGCAGCTATAACAGCTTCAACTTTTCTGGGAAAGCTATCCACTATTTTGGAGTGTGTTTATGGTCATTTTTGACCATTCTTCTAGAAGCTCAGTTGTTAGGTCAGGCACTGCTGTTGGACGAGAAGGCCTGGCTCACAGTCTCTGCTCTAATTCATCCCAAAGGTGTTTTATCAGGTTAAGGTTAGGACTCTGTGCAGGCCAGTCAAGTTCCTCCACACCAAAACTTGCTCATTCATGTCTTTATTGACCTTGCTTTGTGCACTGGTTCACAGTCATTTTGGAACAGGGAGGTGGCCATCCCCAATCATATCATATGCTCAATCATTAAGCATTCATGTCACTGAAACTAAGGGGCCAAGCCCAACCCCTGAAAAACAACCCACACCATAAGCCCCCCTCCACCAAACTTTACACTCCAAAGTCCAATGGATTGCCAGACAGAAAAACTTGATTTTTCACTCCAGAGAACACGTCTCTACTGCTCTAGAGTCCAGTGGTGATATGCTTTATATGACTTGGATGCAGCTACTCAGCCATGGAAACCTATTCCATGAAATTCTCGATGCACAGTTCTTGAGCTAATCTGAAGGCCACATGACCTTTGGAGGTCTGTAGCTATTGACTCTGCAGAAAGTTGACGACTTTTGCACACTGTGCGCCTCAGCATGCGCTGACCCCACTCTGTGATTTTGCGTGGCCTACTACTTGGTGGCTGAGTTTCTGTTGTTCCCAATTGCTTCTACTTGGTAAAAATACCACTAACAGTTGACCGTGGAATATTTAGTAGTGAGGAAATTTCATGAATGGACTTATTGCACAGATGGCAACCCATCACGGTACAACGCTTGAATTCACTGAGATGCTGAGAGCGACCCATTCTTTCATAAATGTTTATGAAACATTTTGTGGCCATGGAAGTGACTGGAACAACTGAATTCAAAGATTTGGAGGGACAGCGAGGATGAGGATAGCAAAATAAAGTAAACTGTGACATAAAATTCTTCATAGAGTGAACTACCAGTACAATTTATTTAAAAATATTCAGAAATTATTCAGACACTTTGACCTGACAATGGTTTGCTTAAGTGTTTTTTCTTTAAATGCTAATGCAACCTTTTACATAGACTGAACAAAATTAAGCATTTCTTGGTTGACCTAAATTGTTTAGGTCTAATTATCTAATTGTGTACTTAAATGTAACAGCTGACAAATGATTGGTTGACTGTAATCAATTAGATACCTCTCTATCAAAGTTATCTGACTGAGTTCTGAGTTCTTGTCATATTTTATTACCATTTTCTAAGCTATAGTGAATAAACTGATAATGTGAGAAAATGTTGAAGGTGTCTGAATAAATGTAGGTTTAACTGTATATAGTTTATTTTAAGATTTTAAAAGAAGGCTCTTGTGCTCACTAAGACACATTTGTTTGATCACAGTACAGTAAAAACATCAATATTATCAAATATTATTAGTTTATTTTTTTAAAGAACTGTATATAAAAAAAATAATAATAATAAATATAGATATCTTATAATAAATAAGATATATATATATATATCTTATTATACTGAAAAATACTGATGTTATACTGAAAAATATTAAAAACATTTAATCTGATGATTTTGTTTTTAATAAGATTATTTCTGTTTCCCTTTGCACCAGGTGAACAAGCGTAAACCAGAGGAACTGCT
Organism: Pseudorasbora parva; assembly: GCF_024679245.1. Classification (NCBI taxonomy): domain Eukaryota; kingdom Metazoa; phylum Chordata; class Actinopteri; order Cypriniformes; family Gobionidae; genus Pseudorasbora; species Pseudorasbora parva. Next base: position 44,001,338 of record NC_090175.1, on the reverse strand, counting down.
CTGGAAATGTTTGAGAGAGAAGGCAAATTGCTTGAGATTCCATCATGAGATCTACCTCATCCCTTTCTGATCTTGAAACCTTGGGAAACTTGGATTGGGATAGTGTCCCTGCAATCTTCGCTCTGCACTGCATGTTCTAGTATCTGCACATCTGCATGATCAAACATTGTTCTGTAATCTGCTATTAATCTTGTTTGCAAGTAACCTGCAGAATGGCCTTGTAACTGAATTTCAGCTGGTAGAAGTTCGCTCATATGTATCGAGACAGGGTAAAGAGATTTTTTTCATGTATTTTAAATGGCAATGTTTAAAGCAGGATGAGCTACTCATCATGGCCTTTTATTAATTATATTTGTACTATATTATATTGCATTGTACCTTGCATTTTATTATGCACATTAAAAACACAACTATTAGTCATATTTATTTATCATTGTTATCTGTCAGGATTGTTTAAATGTACATAATCATATTGTGTGAAAAGGATAATATTTTGTTATTTGGGGTTAAAAGAGATTATGTAGTTCATGTAGCAATAATGTGCATTGCCTTAATATAAAAACTATTATTTTTTCTCATACAATTTTTTATTTTATTTTTTTGAAGAGGTATGACTGTACAAAGATTGTATTCGGTTATCTTGCCATCTGAGGCAATTAACGGCACAGTCCAAGCATGCATTTTAAGACTGTAATTCAAACACTTGAAAAGTAGGCCTGGAATTCCATAAAAATGTTATACAATTAAATAAAGTGCTTTCCATATGATTCAAACACTGTTCAAGATTGTCTCCAATGATTTAGCATGACCTATATGCCTATGTAATTCTCATAAAATCTGTACATAGGTCTTTTTTATTTGTTATATAATATGTATTAATAGTATTAGCATTATATTTAAATTACTATACATTTATTAGCAGTGACAAGAATTAGACACAAAATAAGATACAAAACATACAAACATAAAATAACAATTGCATGAACGTTCATGACTTTTGTCATTTTTTGTTATTTATTTGAAATGTGCTTCTAACTGTATTTGGTTATTATATTTATCTTAAAGACTGTCTTAAGAATACAGCAAGTAGTTTTCCGGATTATAACATGTATAATATATGACATTAAAAAAAGAACCTGATGAATACAAATCTGATCTGAGTGAACACATTTCATTCTTGCCGGAACCTTTATACAGAGTAGGCGATTTCTCTCCGGACATTTGTTAGTGCTGTACCAGCTCACGACGAACCCTTAAAAAAACTAAATAAAATATTTTTATATTTATAATTGGTGTTTTTTTATGTAGGTCTGTATTACGTTGTGATCGGCAGTCTACATTTTTTTAAATGCGTTGTTCTATCCGTTTTTTATTGATGAATACATACGCTCTCTCTTGATTGGTTGCTTTGTCATGCGTAGTTTCTAGAGTTTGAAGTGCATTGTGGGTAACTTTATAAGCGACACTAATTCAAGTTAATTTGTCTTGTTTCTACAATAAAACAAAACAATTGTTTGCTTTTATTTAAATTATATATGCAACCGGGACAATAAGAAAAATTTTACCAATTACACTCGAATGTGACACGTGATTGTTGTTTTTCTCATCGGTGATGATGGTGAGCACACGTTGTATGTTGAAATATGTATAATTTTAACAAATTAATTATGTCTACAAGTTTTACAGCTATATTCCTCGATAATTGTATTAGTTACAATTATTTGAAGCGTTAGTGGTAATGAAAATACCAATATTTTAAATGTTCCTTTCCTAATCGATGTGTCAAGTACTATGCGAGTCACAGCTGATGAACACCGTCAGTGAGACCCCTGGTGCCAGAATAGACTCGAGCTGGGTTTGGTGAGTATAGGTTAAGACTATACTTTCAGGGATCATTTCTATAGTTTTTAACTTGGAAGTGCATTTCTAAAGTGACGAGTCTCCCCAGCCACGATGAAGAGCTTTGATACTTCTTTCTGAGCGTGAATCGGGTGTAGAGTAATGATTCATTTCATACGCTCTACATCATTGATGAACGTTCCTTACTGTATTTATGCGGTATGGAGGAAAGGGGTATGATCAGAGTGGTTATGTTTAAAATTGTTTAAAAGAAGATTCAAATTCGAATTGCTATTCAAATCAGTACATGTACATGCGGATGGATGTCATTCATCCATCCATACGTTTGTCCATACATTATCACACCTGTGGTTTAGACATCTGAAATTTGGCCGAATCTACCATGCATTGCTGCTTTTGATCATGATTTTCTTTTTTGTTTATCCTAATTTTATCAAATAATTTACTTAATATTCCTTTGCTATCAGTCGATCTGCATATACTGTAACAGCTTTATAGCTAAAATTCCATTGTTTCAAAATTCAGATGTAATTTTTTTCTACGAGACCCAACTGTTACCGTCAGTGAGACCCCTGGTGCCAGAATAGACTCGAGCTGGGTTTGGTGAGTACAGGTTAAGACTATACTTTCAGGGATCATTTCTATAGTTTTTAACTTGGAAGAGCATTTCTAAAGTGACGAGTCTCCCCAGCCACGATGAAGAGCTTTGATACTTCATTCTGAGCGTGAATCGGGTGTAGAGTAAAGATTCATTTCATACGCTCTGCATCATTGATGAACGTTCCGTACTATTTCAAATAGTCCGGAGGAAAGGAGTATGGGCTGAGTGGTTACTAGAAAATGAATATTATCACTTATGTCATAATTAATATTCCTTGCATTAATAAGTAAGAAATTAAAAAGTAACTTTGCATTTATAATACACTTTTAAGATTTGTTTATGAGTCCTGAGCAGGTCTGACATTGCTGTGTAGTTTGGTTGTGTGACCACTACACCTGGTACCGCTATCTTAACACAATGACAATGTGAAATCAGAGAAATGACAGGAAAATGTAATGAAATAATCAAAGTTAAGTTTTGAATTGCTCATTAATTTTTTGCACACATCATCATGAAAGGGTTATCTATACATACATATTGAAATTATATTAATACATAATTTATTCTGTTGTCAGGAAGCAGATAAATGAAGATGGTCACAATTGTGACCGGTAGTATAACACAGAATATGTCCCCTCTATGTCATTCTGTGTTATTCATATGAACTCTCTCACAGACTGAACTGAAAACCATCCATCCATCCATACGTCTGTCTGTCTGTCTGTCTATACTTCTGTCTATCTATCTATCCAAACTTCTATCTATCTATCTATCTATCTATCTATCTATCTATCTATCTATCTATCTATCTATCTATCTATCTATCTATCTATCTATCTATCTATCTATCTATCTATCTATCTATCTATCTATCTATCTATCCAAACTTCTGTCTGTCTGTCTATACTTCTCTATGTCTGTCTATCTATACGTTTGTCTGTCTGTTTGTCTGTCTATACTTCTGTCTGTCTAACTATACTTCGGTCTGTGTGTTTGTCTAAATATATGTCTGTCTGTCTATCTATACGTCTGTCTGTCTGTCTATACTTCTGTCTATCTATCTATCCATCTATCTAAACTTCTGTCTGTCTGTCTATACTTTTCTCTGTCTGTCTATCTATACTTCTGTCTGTCTGTCTGTCTGTCTGTCAAACTAGCTATACTTCTGTCTGTCTATCTATTTATACTTCTGTCTGTCTATCAGTCTATACTTCTGTCTGTCTGTCTGTCTGTCTGTCTGTCTGTCTGTCTGTCTATCTGTCTATCTATATCTATGAGACATACCTTATAAGATATACCTTATAAACTTCCCAATTTTGGATTTACCAATTGGTGCTTCAATGTTTAAAGTTGCTCTTCCTAATATTTCGGAGTAATAACTACATGTATGTGCCTAGATCTTTTCAAGGTTTGTTGGTCACCTCTTCCCCTCTCTTTGGCCGGACACGTTATTCAGTGAAGATGAACGTGTTACCTAGATTTTTGTATTTATTTCAATGGGTTGCATTTTTAATACCCCATTTATTTTATTTTATTGTGTATCATGAACAATAGAAATAGTTTTGAAGTAAATTCTAATCATATCTCATTCTTATATGTTGGATATGTTATTGTTATTTTAAGTTTCAAACGTGTAAATAGGTCAAATGGAAGAATTTGTATGAATTCTGTCTATGCTGTTTCCCACCGGTCACTATTGTGACCGAGTATAAAACCTAATATTTCACTAACTTAACCAACATAAAATCAAAGAAGGCATAATGTTTGTGTGTTAGGGAGGTCTAAGGAGTAAATTGCATGTACTCACATTGCAGGAGAAAAATTGGGATTAAACGGGTTAATAGTAGATGAAAATGTATTTAGTCATATATATGGATTGAATGAATTAAAATATTGTTAGAGTTGTAGCTAAATAGTGGTGGAAATTATTGTTTCAATACAGTTGTTCATTTTCATTTTCTTCACCAAAATGATTTGTTCAATGATTCATTCAATAACCATTTTTTTATATTATATAAATTTGACAGCAGGTGATGAAGAAGACGTCTTAGGTCAACAACTGTATTTACTTTAAAAAAGCTGATTGGTTTCTAAAAATGTGCATAATCTAATAATTAAATAAGTCTAAATAAGTGGGTCAGATGACCAAAGCAAAAAAACAAAAGCGTAACTGGTTTAACAATAATATCGGCTGTAGAGTAAGCTTTTTGAACTGTGTTAGGGGTTAACAGCTAATGACCCAGGACCAGTAGTGAAGAAATGAAGAGAGAGGCAGGATTGCAATTAATTAAAAGAACATTTTACTTATAAAGGGTTAGTTCACCCAAAAATGAAACTGATGTCATAAACGACTCACCCTAATGTCATTCACACCAGTAAGACCTTCGTTCATCTTCAGAACACAGTTTAAGATATTTAATATTGTATTCCCAGAGCATATGCAGTCTATGCACACTTTCCTGTCCATGTCCAGAAAGGGGATAAAATCATAATCAAAGTAGTCCATATGTGACATCAGTTAGTTAATTAGAATCTCTTGAAGCATCGAAAATATTGTTCCAAAAATAACAAAAACTACGACTTTATTCAGCATTGTCTTCTCTTCCGTGTTCCTCAAAAAAAAGATTCAAACGGCCATGAATCAATGAATCGATCAATGATTCGGAACGCCAATGTCACGTGATTTCAGCAGTTTGAGTTTGACAGGTGAGGCTTGTTCGACTTCACCCAGTGATGCGCAGACTGATTGGCGGCAGACTTAAAGCAGTGCATGCCGGTTAGAATTTTTTGATGGCATGGGGTAATTATCATTTTGGGTCGAACTAATCTCGAAGCATTCAGTCTTATCATTTAGGGAGTCGACTCCAAAATAGTCAACTCCTCGACTTTGAATAGCCCCTGGGTTGGGGTCGACTCTGTTGCTGTGTCCGAATTCGCTCACTTGTTTACTGATTCTCTAATTCCTATAAATTGCATGGCAATGCACTGTATAAGAGTGAGAATGAAATGAAGCGAGGTAATCAGACACTGACGTACCACTGCATCAGAAAACTGTCGCAGGACATTGTCACATTTTTATACTACATATACATAAGCTTACGTAAAACAATTTACCCTTAATTTTGTATTAGTCAATCATAATCTTAAACTAAGTGAACCATCCCGGAGGCGTTCTAACAAATTGTTTTGTTGTTATATTAGGATCTAATTTTAACACATTTATAATATAGAACCACTCAGCTCATACTCCTTTCCTCCGGACTATTTGAAATAGTAAGGAACGTTCATCAATGATGTAGAGCGTATGAAATGAATCATTACTCTACACCCGATTCACGCTCAGAAAGGAGTATCAAAGCTCTTCATCGTGGCTGGGGAGACTCGTCACTTTAGAAATGCACTTCCAAGTTAAAAACTATAGAAATGATCCCTGAAAGTATAGTCTTAACCTGTACTCACCAAACCCAGCTCGAGTCTATTCTGGCACCAGGGGTCTCACTGACGGTAACAGTTGAGTCTCAAAGCGATGAAAAAAGTGACATCTAAAACAACGTCAAGATCATTACTGCTTCTAAGACTTGCAACTTACGCACTTGCTGATTAATGTCGCGTATAATTGCACACAGTGTTGCAATCCAGTTATTAGTTATTTTTCTCAAAAGCGCTCGATGTAGAATGGTAACTTGTGAGAATGGTTTCCACACTATTTGGAGTATGTCGTTCTACTGCTGTGGTCCTGTGTGGTGTAGAACCAATTCAATATAGATGTTATTCTGATGTTTTATTATGTAAAAAAATAAAAATAAAAAACAGATCAGAAACACGTTTTTTAGAGCCCTGTCTCTTTAAACTCCTCCCTGCTATGAGTGATGACGCGAGCAGCGCTAAACAGCTGACGTCACGCTCACACGGGTTGTTTTCTCGCAAGCCCGTGTACTTCTTAATCACTCATTACTGTTATTAAAACTCAACAGATATTTTAGCTGCTTTTCAGCGTTTTCTTTAGGTTCCGTATTCACTCATTTAAACGGGTGTTAGGTCGCTAATATTAGTAAACACTAGATAGGGTTGTAGCTAATGCTAATGGTGGCGTTGGGTATTTCTTGAATTTCTGTTTCATTTCGTCAGGCCTCGTCAAACTGACAACGCCGAGAGATTTAAGCGTTAGTTTGCGTTTTGGCAGTCGAGAATGAACTGGATTTTCCCACTATCCAAGGGCTCTGGATCGATCCCTCCTCTGAACAGTTTACAGAAACAAAGACAGAGACAAATCGAGTCTCTCAAAGCTGCTCACTCCAGGTAAGTGTCACGAATGGCTGTGTCCCAAGACCAGAGAGCTAAATACCTAGACAGCGTTTATATATTAAGATAACAATAGGGAGTTAACTAGGATTAGAGACATACAATATGCACTATACATCTAATGATTTCAGTCTTGATAACACGTGCTCGCTGGTCTGATCAATGACATGAACCATCCAGAACACCCGATGTATGTTGTTGTGTTTTGTGTGTATGTGTGTGCGCGCGCGCGATTGGACGTGCCGTGCATGTTTCAGATTAAAGTATTAGCTCTTCATAGTTTACTCCAGATCCCTTCTTACTCAACAAGACAGGTTTTAAATTAGTGGCATAGTACAACTCGTATTTTTCCTTAACAAGATATAGTTCTGACGAAGCAAGAGCACAAGATCTGACCCATTACGAAATGGCTATCAACATTCATCCTAACTATCGATATATATATATATATATATATATATATATATATATATATATATATATATATATATATATATATATATATATATATATATAGTTTTGCAGAATATACCTCCAATATAAAGCAGTCAATCGTGTTAATAATGAAAGTGAATTAGATGCCAAGCTGTTATATAACGATGTACAGTACTGTGCAAAAGTCTTAGGCATCCTAAGATCTACGGAGTCCTAATTGTTAATTGATAAACAAAATCTATTTATTACATTTGAAAGCATTCTCCCTTTACAGCATTTTTACACAAGTGTCTAAAACTGGTCACAGTACTGTAGCTTTGCAGGAGGGTTTCTGCAAGCGCCTTGGAGATGTTGTCGCAGGTCTTGTGGATTTAGTCTCGGTTTTTTCAGTTTCTTCATGTAATCACAGACGGACTCAATGCTGGTGAGATCAGATCTCCGTGTGGATCAAACAGCTGTTGTCAAATCCCATCTGCATACAGAAATCTCACTGGAATGGATTATTACAATTAATAGCAAAATAAATGTTTGAAAATGTAAATTTATATTACCTACTGACACACTATTACAAAATATATAAATAACTGGCTTTTAAATAACTGGAAAATACTAACGTGCCTGAGACTTTTAGACAGTACTGTGTATGTGTGTGTGTGTGTGTGTGTGTGTGTGTGTGTGTGTGTGTGTGTGTATATATATATATATATATATATATATATATATATATATATATATATATATATATATATATATATACACACACACACACTCATACATAGTTATATTAAAACATAATTATAGTATCCAAATATGTTTCCCGTACTCCTTCATTGGTTTGCAAAAAAGATAGTCCGGCCCAAAATAACATGATTGGCTGCGATTGCTAAAATTAATATTTATTTATTATAATTTTGGGGGGCATTTGTATGTGCAGTATTAAAGTCAATAACATGAAGTCAAAATGAACAATTTTTATTTCATGGTAGTGGACCATATTTTGATTACCAAAAACCAAGACACTCGGCCCGGCAATGAGATACTCAAATGATGCTCAAAAGTTTATTCAAAGTTTCCGTATTAATTTCAATACATTTATGTATGCCCCATCAGTAATGGGTAGGCAATTGTTATATTAGGGCCAGGACAGGACTTGAAAACAGGACATTTGTTCACCCTATTTTATCGAATATTGCAGCATTTAATTGATGATTTACCCATGCAAGAAATGAAGAAAAAGAAAAAAGAAAAAAAAAAGTGATCTTTGATCAAAATATCTTGCCTTCCCTTTTGCAATGACATTTCCTCTGATGACTTGTTTACCCATCACTCACATGAGATCACAGCTTAGCAAACCAATAAATTCAACAAAATCAAGTCACAGCCTACATTTTTTTTTCTTGTTTAATAAGCCGTTTCGCTCGAATATATGTAACAATAAGGAAGAAACACCATTGCAACTCATGACTTAAAAAAAATTACAAAACAAAAAACTAAATTGCTACTTATTTGTTGGACTTAATGCTGATGTCTTTATAGTCTTGCAGAAATTCAGAAGGATGTAGAGTACAGACTTCCTTTTACTATCAACAATTCAACTATTACTGTCAATATGTAAGTATAAAAATGTATTTAGTTTTTATTATTATTTTACACATGGATTTTGAGTGTGGTTTAAAATAAATTGTCATCCACAGTTTACTCCCACCACAGTTCCCTCAGGAGAAACCAGTGGTCAGTGTGTTTCCACCTGTGGGTCATCATTTAGTAGACGGTAATAATGGAACAATGGTTACCAGCCCACTCATAACTAATGTAAGTCATTTGTCATTTTATATGACTTATGTGAAATCAGTCCTTCTGCAAAGCATGTAAATGTTCTGGCTTTCTACTCTGATTTATTTTAAGTAAACATGAAATTATTACTTATATAGCTTATGTTTACTTTATTAATACACATTAATTTTATGCCATTTTTCACAATCCAATCAATACCGTTTGGATAAACTCTAAAGTCAAATGCCATTTTGTGTATGTATTATGTAACAGTTGAAATAGTTCTCACTATTTTACTCTTTCTGTGTTTTTTTCTCTCCCTTTTCACTAGTTTGGAATGCATTCAGATTTAGGGAAAGTTATTCAGAGTTTGCTAGATGAGTTCTGGAAAAGTCCTCCTGCCTTGATGTCAGATCCCAACTTTCCTTAGTGAGTGTTTTTTTTTTTTTTTTTTTTTTTTACCATTTTACTAGAAGTTAAATCATGTCTAATAAGGAAGATCTCTAATTTGTACTTTTGTTGTCATCTTTGTCTTGTGGCTCAGTATGTACAAACCATCTGGGATGCCTCCTTACCCAACTCAGAGCTTCCATTTTGTTCCTGCCTTCCAACCACAGGATGGTCAGCGGCCTATTGGCCCTGCCCCTGTGCCACATGCTGGGATGGAGCCTCAACAAGCCCATCCCCGACCAGCAGCACCAGCTTATGGACTCATCACAGACCTTCCTCTTCCTGTACCAACTGCTGACTCACAGGTACCTAATGAGCATTCAGTCCATAACCAGCCAATTGGTTTACTAATGACATTTACTGTATTTTTACACAAATACATTTCAAACCACCTACAATTGTGGCTTGAATTGTTTTGATAGAAATAAATCTTTTCTGATGTTCATACTTCAATATTACGATTTGGGATATCGTGAACAAACAACATAGAAACTAGAGGTGATGGGTTTGCATGCGTCATTATGTTTACTTTAAATTTCCACCATTATCTGTGCCACCTGCTACACATATAAAAACAAGGCCATGGTCAATTTGTACAGAAATCATTAGGTCTGTTTCACACCACACACAATATTGAAAGGTTATGGCATTCACACTGTTTGAATAAGCAGCACAGGGCTGTGTAGCAGTTTCTGAAACTATTTATGCCACACATTATGGAAGCCAATTTCCACCATGACATTTAGGCCTGGTTTCACAGAAAGGCTTAGATTAAGCCAAGATCAATTAGGGCATTTATGTAGCATTTATAAACAGGCCTTAGGAAAAAAAAATATCACTGGTGTCCATCTTAAGACAAAACAATGGCACTGACATATTTTAAGATATTTAGGGCCCTATCTGTTCCTGGTGCAATGCGACGGCAGACAAAAGTTTTTGCTATTTTCAGCCTGATGTAGTAATCATTTATGTTCATTCGTGCCCATTTGTTCGCCCATGGGCATTCTGGTCTGAAAACGAGGTGTGTTTAGGCGCATTGTTGGCACGTTGCTATTTTGAGGCAACTGAAATAGACTATGCCAATGACCCCAAAAAAAACTGGTCTGAAGTCAGTAGTGCAGTAAGACCTCTGTTTAACTCCACAATTTAAGATATTTTATATTTTAGTCCCAGAGCATATGCAGCTTATGCTCACTTTACTGTCCATGTCCAGAAAGGGAATTTAAACATCATCAAAGTAGTCCATATGAGACATCAGTTGGTTGATTAGAATCTCTTGAAGCATCGAAAATACATTTTGGTCCAAAAATAACAAAAGCTACGTCTTTATTCAACATGGTCTTCTCTTCCGTGTTCCTCAAATGAAGATTCAAACAGTTCATGAATCAGTGAATCGATCAATGATTCGGATCGCCAATGTCACGTGATTCCAGGAGTTTGACACTCGATCCAAACTGCTGAAATCACGTGACATTGGCGATCCGATCATTGATCGATTCACTGATTGATGAACCGTTTTAATCTTTATTCAGCATTGTTTTCTCTTCCGTGTTTGTGTTCAATCCTCAAATAAAGTCGTAGTTTTTGTTATTTTTGGACCAAAATGTTTTTTCAAAGCTTCAAGAGATTCTAATTAACTAACTGATGTCTCATATGGACTACTTTGATGATGTTTTATCCCCTTTCTGGACATGGACAGTAAAGTGTGCATAGACTGTATATGTTCTGGGACTAAATATAAAATATCTTAAACTGTGTACTGAAGATGAACGGGGGGGGGGGGGGGGGGGTCTTACAAGTGTGTGGAACAACATAAGGGTGAGTCATTAATGACATCAATTTCATTTTTGGGTGAACTAACCCTTTAAGTCATAAGTCTGAGATAAAAGACAGTCAGAAATATGTTGGAATATGTAAAAGTTAGAATTATGACTTTTTATCTGAACTATTATAACTTTTATATTATCTCATAGTGTTTAATTATTTTGACTTTTATCTCAATTATGACTTAGCAAGTTATATTTTTGGCTTTAATCTTCCCCATATTAACAGGTTACATTATTACATTATTCACACCATTTGTACAAGCAGTGTAGTTCTGTGTAGCAAAATGTTGCAAAAGACTTTAAATCAAAATTGACATGATGTCAAAATTCTGAGATAAAATTCTGAAATTATGACATACTAAAGCATTGTTACGATGTAAAAAAAAAAGAAGATGAGAAGTCATGACAAAATGTAAAAAAAAAAATTAAAAAAAATAAGTCTAATTTTTGACATACTATGTCAATGTAATGAGATAGAAAATTAAGACAAAATGGGCTTCCATAACTCTTAACTGAAAATACACTATATCTTATTAACCAAAGTAGTCTTTTTCAATATAAGCTTTTATGTAGCAACATTCTATAATGGAGCACATTACTCACCACTTTCTATGTGGTGTGAAACAGGAACACACATAGTTCAAGCCACAATAACCTGTCAATTCTCACTGTTGATGTTCTTCCCTTGTAGTCAGGACTAAATGGACACATATACAAGATGCCTGACATCCCAGATACATTTCCAGAACTATCTGAGTTGAGGTACAATACTTCAGGGCTTTTGTTTTGTCTTGCATTTGTTTGTTCTGAAGATGAATTAGATTTGTTTTTAGGTAGTTTACTGTTCTAAAACATACCAATTGCTTTTTCTTTTCTTAAAAATACATACGAACGTGACCTTGACGTTACTCACATTGTGTCATCTTTCTGGCGGGTCTGTGTGTTTGTAATCTCCTAGTGTTTCTCAACTGAAGGACATGAGCGATCAAGATGACGTGCTGTTGGAGTTCTTCATGTGTCTGCCTCAGCTCAAACAAGTAACCTCTGACAAAGAGGATCTGGTCAACAACATTGTAGAGATGGCCAGTGAGTTTCCTGAGGGCACTATAATGGTTTGAGCTAGTTACCTCTAGATCAATTTTAGACTGAAGTGAGATCCGTGGGATTTTTCACTGATAACTTGAATCACCAAACCAGTCTTTAAAACTATAAACTCCCTCCTGTCAAGCATGTCAATGCAGATCAAAACAATGATTTGGATCAGTTTTGCAAATAATATATATTTTACTTTCAGAGAAGAACCTACAACTTGAGCCACAACTGGAGGGCAAGAGACAAGAAATGATGTGTAAAGTACGTATTTTAACAAATACTTGGGTCTAAAAGTCTGTGATAACATTTTTCAGCTCAACTTCTTTTAGTTCATTGTCAGTGTTGATAACTGTGTTGATTGTTATCTGTAAAAAAAAAAAAAAAAGTATTAAAAGAGAAAAATGTAATTATGATCTTGTCACCGACATTCCTTGTCTGAGTACTAACGGTTATCTGGTGTTTTTCTTTCTTTTGTAGTATGAACAGTTAACCCAGATGAAGTCGGTATTTGAAACCAAAATGCAAAGACAACATGAGCTCAGTGAGGTAAAACACACATGCAAGATAGAACATTTTGTATTTATCATTTTGATCATTGGACAAGGAAAGGACAAATATAACATTCCATTATTCACGTGGTCTAATATTCAAAATATCAAACCTCAAGATTTGCATAAATGTGTTATGTTTGGGGTTTTTCTGCCTCCATATTGTATGTTTTGCATTTATGTTTTGTATGTTTATATATATTAGTCTGGCATATATATATATATATATATATATATATATATATATATATATATATATATATATATATATATATATATATATATACACATACACATACACACACACAGTATATATCATATTTTATCTAGTCCACACACACACACACACACACACACACACACACACACACACACAAGTGAAAGAAGTGTCTTTTGCTTACCAAGTCTGTATTTATTTATTCATACATACATTAAAAACAGTAATGTTTTTAAATGCATTTAAATGCATCTATTACAATTTAAACTAATATGTTTTAAAATGTAAGTTTAATGTGCATTTTTATGATTATTCTAAGATTTTACTCACCAATGTGTTAGAGGCTAAGTATAAGTTTAGCATAGATTTTCACTCGTTGAACACTCACGGATCGCTTTAGAGTTTAATAATCATTTGGAATTATTCAGCTTTTAAGAACAAGCCGGTTTCTCCAGTAGTGGGCGGAACTAATGCAAAAACGGCGATCTCATTGGCTGGTGCTTATCTATTTTTTTGATTTTAGCAAATCAGTTCAAGCAAACGCTGACAACGTGATTAATATTCATAAACCCTGCAGCTCATCAGTCCTTAGTGTGTTGTATATTGTTTTTAGTAGTAGAATTATTATTTTTATTATTATCTGGATTTCGCTACAACCTAACTATTATATCTATTACCTACTGTTTTAACAGAAACACTTAATGATCAACAGTCACCACAACCAGTCCTAAGTCCAAATCATCCTTACCAGTCTAAATAATACACTTGAATCATTAAATAGTACTTAATCATAATACAAAGATATGCCGATTTGGTCACACATAAATACAGTGTACATATGTACACACACACACACACACACACACACACACACATATATATATATATATATATATATATATATATATATATATATATATATATATATATATATATATATATATATATATATATATATATATGTCTGGCAAGTAAACTAAAAAATGTACTAACCAATGTCGATTCTATTGTCAAGGTGTGCGCAGTGTTGAACCTTGATCATTTTTTTGTCAGGATCATTTAATGGATAGTTAAAAAGAACATCATTTTTTTTTAAATAAAAATATTTTGTAACATTATTAATGTCTTTACTTTCACTATTGATCAATGTAATGTGTGCTTTCTTTCTGAATAGTAGTCTATCACAGTTTCCACAAAAATATTTAGAAATACAACTGTATTCCCCACTGAATATAATAATATTTCAGCATATTACAACGATTTCTGAAGGATCATGTGACACTGAAATGTAATTGTTTTTTAATTAAAATGTTAATTTTCATATTCCTCTGCCAGAGCTGCAGTCTGAGTGCGCTGCAGGCCAGATTAAAGGTAGCGGCCCATCAGGCTGAAGAGGAGTCTGAGGAGACAGCGGAAAACTTTCTGGAAGGAAAGACAGAGATTGACGACTTCCTAGGCAACTTCATGGAAAAGAGAACGGTATTAAAGCAAATATTCACTATGAAACGACAAATAATTGTTATATGCACCTCCAGTAGAAATCTATAGGGAAACTGCACCAGCACCACACTACATTAAAGACATGTGAAAGTTACAAAAGTATAACTTTATACATTTCACAAGATTTTTTTTCTGCTCTAACTTCCTGTTACAATAGGAAATCAACGCAGGAACACTTGTCAAGCGATTTTATTGCATCTTATCATAAGGTCTGATATGAAAACTTCCTAAAAGTTTTTTCAGGAGTCATACCTGAGTTTCTGTAGTCACGTCAAAGCAATAACTAAATCGGCATAATATCATCTGAAAAATATTGCAAGAATTAGATGTTTTGTTTCCAGGCAAGACTTAGAGAAACTCGTCTATGATTTCATCACCAGTAGGGTGGACTATTGTAATGGCTTTTTCACCGGCCTTCCTAAAAAGACCATTAGACAGCTGCAGCTCATACAGAACGCTGCTGCCAGGATTGTGAGGAGAACCAGAAAATATGACCATATCACACCAGTCCTCAGGTCTTTACACTGGCTTCCAGTTACATCTAGGATTGATTTTAAAGTACTATTACTTGTTTAAAAATCACTCAATGACCTAGGACCTCAATACATTGCAGATATGCTGATTAAATACAAACCCAACAGATCACTCAGATCAGCAGGATCAAATCAGTTAGAAATACCAAGAGTTCACTCAAAGCAAGGAGAGTCTGCTTTTAGCTATTATGCCTGTTATAGTTGGAACCAGCTTCCTGAACAGATCAGATATGCTCCAACAGTAGCCACATTCAAATCCAGACTCAAAACACATCTGTTTACCTGAGCATTTACTGAATGAGCACTGTGCCACTATACGTCCTACTGATTGCACCTTAGCTTATCTATGCATCATATTTTTATAAATTTGTATAACTGTTTTAGTTTACCTTGTTTGTTGTTCTTATCTTTGGTTATTATTATTTTATATGTTCATTTGAGTTAAATATGATGAGTGAAACCTGGTTTTTGATGGAAATAGCAAGTTTGACAAAAAGGTTTGAGTATATGGAAATCTGTGGAAAGGTATGATGAGTGAAAATGGGTTTAACAATAAGGTTCTTGATTAAAATTCAGGGAATAGTGATTGAAATGGATGAGAGGTGTTCTAATTAAGATGGTACATCTATGTAGACTGTAAACTGAAGGATTTTTAAGTTTTATTTCAGACCACTATTGCGTATTTGATTATTTTATTTTTAACTGTTTAATTTTTTTATTATTATTATTACACATGGTATTCTCATTTCTCATGCATAGGTTATCACTATTTGAATTAATTTCTATGTGAAGCACTTATGAAAGTGCTATACAAGTATGAAATGTGATATACAAATAAACTTGCCTTGCCTTAAAAGTTAACATCATAATGGTCTAACCTTCTGTTTCAGCTTTGCCACTCCAGAAGGGCGAAAGAGGAAAAGCTCCAGCAATGCATGAACACACATGGACAGTTTCCCACCACACATTAGATTGAAAATCCCAGTGCTCTTTCCTTGGAGGAAGGTACGTTTACTGATTGATTCACTTGTGGTAAAAAAAAAAAAAAATTGTTTTCAACTCTTATGTTGATTTAAAAAAACATTACATTATATCTTTATCGCAGGTTTGGGATCAATCTACCAGCAGTCCTGTGGTCTTGAGACGAGCAGCACATCTTGTGGTCTACAACCTTGATTGGGCAAACCTAGATATATATGACGAAAGAGATTTCTGCATCATTCTTTAATGAAATCAAAATTATTTTTGCACATGATTCCAAAAGTGTTACGCTCACACTGGTTGAGTAGACCAGATGCGAGTACGTCTGGCTGTGCCCAGTCTGGCTGTGACCCAAAGGCTGAGGAGAGGAGAGCAATCTGTCTTTAATAGTGTTCAGAAACAGCCTGAGTTCTAAGCTTATTAGTTCGGTTGATGATGTGACAAATGGGGTAGGGCCTTGTACGCACTTGAAAATGATTTTGAACAATGTTAATGCTGCCGTAAACGTACGACAAACACATACTGTATTTAATAATGTTGATAAAAAGCCTTTATTATAATTAGACATTGTATTATATGTTTATTTAATTTGATAGGTTAATAAAACATTTAGAATAATCTCTGTTATGGCTTAAGTGTGGTTTACATCTTCAGTAACATGAATGAAATCATACGCTGGAGGTATATGCACAATATCTCTGTTGTGAGAGAATCATTAAATTCATAGGTATTGGTTGATATTGGAAATTGAATTGTGCTTATTTGCCCTACCTTTAAATTGAGATTGTCACTTAAAACATCTTTATGAACACTGGAAAATGTAACATTGTTGAATGTAATAATCAATTCTAAAAACTCACTCTACATTGTTGTAATTATTTAGTTGTAGAATTTTAAAGTAACGATTTGAGCGTTAAAGGTTTTATTATATAGACAAAATATTACTGGCTTACAGTTTAGCATTTATCGATTAGCTTCTACAAGATGCAACATTTATTTTATCATTAACAGCTAGAATTTTATAATCGGTGTATCCCTAAAAGCCATGTTCCAGCATAAAGGTGAAATGTGGCACCTTTCAAGTAAGCCATTAAGTTTTCCACAAAGAGTGCAAACACTTTATGGCTCTTTCAAAGAACTGCAGAGCTGTGTTTGACTGTTTGTCCAACAAGAGATGGTGTGGAATTGTTTAAAACCCCCTTGTTGTGAAAATCAAGCTTTTAATGCTGTTTATATGTCTAAAGTTAATGGTAATATAAGAATATCCTGTAAGTTTCAGAGCCGAAAAATTCCTTGTTAGTAAAAGAAAAGCTTTTATTGACAGCTGGCTCAGCAAATGAGAGATCTCAGAATGTGCCTCCCTGTGACCTCAGAGTGTGGTGAAAGAAACCTTAACCTAAGAAGAATGCCTGATTCTGTAGACCCGGAGCCGCACCCTAGCGGCAGCAAATCTAATTTGCCGCGAGTGTCATCTAGCAACTATCAATTCACTTCTGAGCTGTAAACGCCAAACTCTGGTCACGCCAATCACATCATGTATAGAGTCGGTGGGCGGGGCTTAATATAATGACGGCCGAGTTGCTTGTGCGCGTGCTTCTAGTAAAAACAGAAACTGGCTGCTTGGACCACGACTTGGAGTTATGCTTTTCTCTGAGAAAATAACTGAAGTCTTAAGAAGGGAAGATGTGTTCTGAGTTTTGCTGACCAGATACGTCGAAAGTTTAATCTGTCTTTGTCCTTCTTTGCTCTGGTTGGTTGTAGCGAAATCCAATTGCGTGCACATCGTGCAGAGGGAGTTTGAAAGACAACCGTTTATCCCACCCCTCGGATTGAGCCCTGTCAATGGCGAGTTTCCAGACCAAACATCTTGATGTGGGTCTGGCTTGTCAGGCTAGTAGCCCCGCCCACCGACTCGAACATGTGTAGGCCTGGGCCAGGGCTTGCAAAGCCCAACGTCCCGAGGCTGTTTTCAAGACGGGCTACCAAAACGTATCACTGACCTGCTGACAAGCTCTCTTAAATGGTGAAATAACATTCCTTTCTTGATGTATGTTGATTCTCTTGACTTAATATTTGAAGGAAAGATACAATCGCAAAGTTTTGAACATGCTAATTTGTCTGACTCTGCAGTGAGGTTTGTGTGTGTGGTACACAGTTTGTCGTTATATCCACCGATCGGACGGGCCAAGTAATAAAAAAATAACATTCCAATTAATTGCAAGTGGGTGAAAAATAAATAATTTTGTTTGTTTGATAAAGACATTTTGAGCCCTGTAGGCGAATCATTCCGGTTGCCGTTCCCATATGAAAAAAACCTATATGGTTCATATATAGCGACCATATATGTTCCTTACTTAAATCAGTCAGAATTATCTTATATGTTTAATGTAAGTCCCATATATGTCATACACAAAATCAGACCGTTTATGGCCCATTTCATACTAAAAAGCACACAGAAAACTTTTGGGTCATGTATGAATCCTGCAAAAATCTTATATGAGTTTTACATGTAAACTGTATGCAATGGTATATGGTATTAGTAGAATATACATGATATTCATATACAAATCATATAAAGTTCTTATACTGAATCAGATGCTAGTCATATTAAAGTCATATAGGATTTATTTATATTTTGTGTCATTTGTTTATATGCTTTTTATACAGATTTCATATTTTTTTAATAGGGAAATGGTGTGTTAGCTCTTCAAGTTTATATAATATACATTTAAACTACATATAATAATCATACATGATTTCAGTCAATATTACAACATCTCTGCATATACTAACCATATATGATTTCAATCAATGACATACACAAATTTGTGATGGAAACACTTTTATTTCAACACAAAATGAAACACTCAAATTATACTCCACATGAGTAATTTACAATTCCAACTTGATAGCAAACTGAACTTTGCTCAGGAAAAAAACAAAACCCAAAAAACAACAACAAAATACACTGAACACAGTGTCATGGCCATCAATCAAAGATAATGAACGGATTAGTTCACCCCAAAATAAAAATTGACTGATAATTTACTCACCCCCATCTCATCCAAGATGTTCATGTCTTTATTTCTTCAGTGGAAAAGAAATTAAGTTTCTTGAAGAAAACATTCCAGGATTGTTCATCATATAATGCTTTTCAATTGCAACCAAAATGTTGAAGGTCCAAACCAACGCCGTTTCAAAGGGCTTCATAGCCTCTGCATGATCCCAGATGAGGAATAGGGTCTTATCTAGTCAAACGATCAGTCATTTAAAAAAATGAATATACATTTCAACCTTAATTGTTCAACTTGCTCAGCTCTGCGAGGTGCCAAGGATGACGTAATCACGTAATCTGAAAATAAATGAACGTCTTATGGGTTTGGAACGACATGAGGGTCATTTTAACAACATACATTTTTGGGTGAACTAAACGTTAAAAATTGACAAAGTTTAATAAATACTGTAATAATGTATTGCTCATTGTTAGTTCATGTTAGTTAATACATTACAATAAAGTCTCATTTGTTAACATTAGTTCAAGTCTTACAACTCACATTACATAAACTTCTTCAACACTTCCCGTTCAGAACTGAACCAGTCCTCATGGGATGAAACAGTCTATGGCTGAACCTGTTCTTCTTGCGTGGTCTTCAAATGTTTTCATGAAGATCTTTCTGTGGAAGAAAAAGAAAATCTTCTTGACCACCCCATTTACATACATGAATATTAGAAACACGTTTCATGAGATTGTTTTTTCCAGTATAACAATATATTCTTATACAGTTACTTACTTTCTATTACAAAATTGTAATATTGTACATCATTTAGATTCATATATGTTGCAGTTACATGAATGCAAATGATAGAAGTTTATATTTTAGCTATATTTTAACTACATTAGAGCAATTTGCAAACTCAAGGTCACTAAAACATTAACTCTTTTAAAGTGAATTGGCACAAAATATTAATGATGACAAAAGGAACATACCGGTAAACAAATCACATTACATTTATTCTAACTTTTGCTTTTTGTCAGTGTCACACAGCTTTCACTGTCACACACAATCGTTGTATAACGTTATCTATGCAAACCATGAGCTTTGGGGTTTAACTTAGTTATCAAATTACATAGTTAAACAACTAGAATAGTTGTTTTTTACATTTGATCATTTAGCAGACGTTTTTATTCAAAGGGACTAACAAATGATGAGACCAATCATATAGTTTAATAACTTTAATACAAATAAAAGCATTTTTCACTTGTTTTTGCACATTAAATACGAATATTTTTGCACGTGCGACCAGCATAATTAGGCTTAACGTTACCTGTACGTTACCTAACACTACGGCTGTGGCACCGACATGATAACAGAAACGAACAATTTACAAATCTTTTAGCAAATCTTGCCATTAAACAAGTTAACATTTGCATTGAGAACGACATGACAAACACAAATCTTACCTGGAGCTCGACACTTCGCGGTCCCGCTGGGAGGCAATCATATCACGGAGACAATGAACCCGCGATTGATTTCCTCCTGGCCGCGGCGCGTTGACGGATGCGCAGTTTGCAATGACAGAACTAAGGCTATTTTTGTTACAGAAATCTTCATCGTCTAAGCCTAACGCTTAGAGTGAGTGTTTAATTATTATTTTTTAAATATTGCTGATATTGCTGTTAACAAATAGTTTGTATGGGTAGAACATTACGAAACAAATATATGGGAATATACTGCAATTATATGCAAAATAGCCTATATTAAAGGAAATATAAAGGAATAAAGGAAACTAAAGCCTTTTTTTAATATAGCTACTGCAATGTATGCATATTGACTATATTTATAAAATATGGCTATATTTTAACACATAAAATATTTAGTAGGCCTAATTAAGATATAAATAATATTACATGTAATATCCATTAAGTTGTATCCTTTATTGTGTAGCCTTACTGTATATTGAATTTGCCATATTAATGTGAATGCATGTACACACATAAACACTTTTACAGAATGAGTTACAACAAATTTCTACTTCCCATCATGCTTTACTTCTGATTTAAAGGAGGTTAAATGTTAAAATTAATTGTTATTTGATGTGTTTTTGCTCAATTTAAAAACCTGTAAAACTGTTACTTTTATTAACAATAATGTCGGTGCACTTTTCAGCAGTTACAGCTCTTTGCTAAATATGTAGGAACATGCCAGTGTGCTTGACTTGTGTTATTGTTAACTGTATGTGTGTGTGTATATATATATATATATATATATATATATTTTTTTTTTTTTTTTTGCATTAGGGTTACCCCTTTTTATTCGTTTTACTTGCTAATTAATTTAATAAAGTAAAATCTCACTGATTTGCAGGGGTTGTATTTAACACAATCCAGCATATATTTTTTTTTACAGTGTAGGACATATACAAATTGTACAATATTGATGTATTTTCAATCATATATGTGGTTTTTGCAGCATATATGATCCTTATAGTTTTCTGTTGGAACATATAAGAATCACATATGTTTTTAGCAAGACTTTTCCATATGGGTTTCCCACACGCTTTCAAAACAATTCCGGGAGAGCCGAAGCTCATTAATAATAGCCAAAGCTTATCCAATTATAGCAGTGGGCATTTACTTAATTCTTCATTGCGGAACGCCCATAAAAACGGTGAGTCTAAAAACCAGTGTAGAAAATAGCCAATTACTTATTCATTAGGATGTTTTGTAATGTAAAGAAACACACAAATGTCATAAGTTGACCTCAGACAACAGTATGACACCTTTAAGATAAACCATGTGCAAAGTCATGTCAACTCCAATGCTAAGCATTTTCTCCTTTAAACTCCAGTGAATCAAAAACGCGATTTGAAATCTCCAATCTATAGTGACATATTGTGATCATCAACCAGTGGGTCTCTTTTTCTACAGTCTATGGTCTCTGCACTGTTGTGAGTGAGTGAAGGCAGGACTAATTTGCATATTCATAGAACCGCGCAAAAGTGTAAAGTTACATTAAAGCTATTTTAAGGTTTATTATTAAGCTTTTTGTTCACAACGTTGCTCTTACAAAACTTTTGATACAAAAGAATGCAGAGCTAGAATAATATTTGTTTTGTTTTTTAAAGCAGAGGCTGTTGTTTCTTTTGATATATTGCATGTTCAGATATTCATGCAACCAATTATCTTGGGGCAATGACATTTTTGTGAAAACGATCAAAAAAGATGTCTGTGACTAGCAACTCTTTATAGTCCACGTGCTGGTGGGAAAAGATTTAATGCTGTTAATTGCTTATTTCAATATAACGTTCGTCAAAGAATGACTAATTCATGTAATACACAATTTAGCGCTAGCAATCTCAGTAAAAATTGGCTCCAGATATGCTGTTTGGCAAACACTTTATTGAGAGCATTTGCCCTATATTCATATGTTCCAGACAAAACCTACTCATACAGCTGACACATTAATCACATGGATGTGTGAGGGATTGATTGTCTATTTGTCAGAGTGTGCCTACAGTTACTGAAATGGGAATTAAATGTAAAAGTGGGTGACAGGTCTTGTTTTCACATATACAGCACAGTCTCACAATTTCTATTTAAGAGTTCCTATGAATACAAATGAAACGCGCAGGTGGGAATTTGATGGTCTTGATAGCTATACATTACAATTTCCATGAAGATATGGGCTATGTTTGGAATGCAATATTAGCATACTCTATACCATCTGCTGTATATAGTATGTGAAATTAGAAAGCATTATAAAATGCTGTACATTTCAAACAACAGTATTCTACTCTATGGTCATCTAGCATATGGTGAAATTAAAAACAGTTGCAACATTTCTCAAAAAAATATTGGTAATCAAGAACGATCTGATAAAAAAAAATGTTTATGCTTTGCTTTGTGGGAGACAGTATTTTAAGCGGTGTGTATTTTGGCAAATTCACAGTAGTATGTATTCTGGGTATCTGATATATGTTCTGTGTATTAGTATGAGTAGTAGGGTAATATGCTAAAATGTCTGGAAAATGTCAAGACTAAAAATGACTTGAATCAAACAAAATATACACAGTCAAACCAAAATTTAAAATACTAAACAGGAAATAACTTAACTATAATGGAATATGGTCTTATTGCCAGACACTCGGATATTGTGCACATTCTTAAATATAAATTCACACAGATTTAAAAAAAAGTATTAAAACTAAATAAAATAACATTAAAAATACCACATAGCTCCCAGGTTGGTACTGGTTACTGTGCTTATATCCCTCATTGTCACCAGTCGTTTTAGTTCAGGCGTTTGTTTTGAGCACCTCGTCCTAATCGGGGTCCTTAGCGTCGTCTCCAGCACTGGAGGAGTGGCTACTGAGGTCAGCCACGCCCGATTCAAAATCACTGCAGGTTGAAAGGTCATCCGGGTCACCGCTCTTGGGTTGGGCTGCTAGCTCTAGTGGCAGTGTGAAGGAAGGAGTGTGTTTCTCGCTTCCCGGGGTGGTGAAATAGTCCAGTGGGCTGCCGAGTTCACACTCGCTTGGGATTGGCCGGTGGGCCCTTTCAGACAACTTCTTGGTCTTCTTCCGATCCCCCGAACCCGTCTTCTCCTTCAGCTCGGCAAGCCTCTGTTTAAGTGAGGGAGTTTGAAGAGGTCAAAGTCTGTCAGTTTTACATCAGTGCAGCAGATAAAAGGAACATTCAATTCTAATGGACCGTTTGAAATGGAGCACTAGCATACTGTAATGTGTAATATCAGAATGAATCCCAATCCCAGAGAGGGTGATGGCTACTAGGTGATTCGTTTTCAAATACTTATAATACATATGTGAGATTTATGCATGCATGTGTATGCCTTGTCCAGCGTCCGCCTCCCGTGGTACCTCCTGGTGGGTGCTAAGCTCCTCCTCCAATTGCTGCGACTCCTCCCTTACTGCGTTCAGGCAATCGGCTGGAGACTGTGAAGCCACACTTTTCTCTGCACGGCCATACATCCCCTTCCAAAACCTATATAAAAGTATTTTTGCAGTAAGATATCTTAAAACATTTGCATCAAATGTAAATTAATATTGGTCTTCCCTGAATAAATTAGATTCTTTCTTTCGGCCGTTCCCTTCAGGGGTCGCCACAGCGAATCATCTGCCTCCATCTAGTCCACCTAATCCTCTGTATCCTCTTCTCTCAGGCCGACTACCTTCATGTCCTCCTTCACTACATCCATAAACCTCCTCTCTGGTCTTCCTCTTGACCTCCTGCCTGGCAGCTCTAACCTCAGCCTCCTTTTACCAATATATTCACTCTCCCTCCTCTAAACATGTCCAAACCATCTCAATCTGGCCTCTCTAACTTTTTCTCCAAATTTTCACATGTGCTGTCCCTCTGATGTACTCATTCCTGATCCTATCCATCCTCATCACTCCCAAAGAGAACCTCAACATCTTCAGCTCTGCTACCTCTAGCTCTTCCTCCTGTCTTTTCCTCAGTGCAACTATGTCCAAACCATAAGACATCGCTGGTCTCACTACTGTCCTGTACAACTTTCCTTTCGTTCTTGCTGGTACACTTTTATGACACAACAGACCTGACACTTTTCTCCACCCATTCCAACCTGCCTGCCCACGCTTCTTCGCCTCTTTTCCACACTCCCCATTGCTCTCGACTGTTGACCCTAAGTACTTAAAATCCTGCACGTTCTTTACCTCTTCTCCCTGTAACCTCACTGTTCCACTTGGTTCTCTCTCATTCACACACATGTATTCTGTCTTGCTGCGACCAACCTTCATTCCGCTTCTCTCCAGAGCAAACCTCTACCTCTCTAGACTTTCCTCCACCTGCTCCATGCCCTCACTACAGATTACAATGTCATCTGCAAACATCATAGTCCATGGAGATTCCTGTCTGACCTCATCTGTCAGCATCACCTGTCTCATCTGTCCATCACCACCACAAACAAGGGGCTCAGAGCCGATCTTTGATGCAGTCCCACCTTCACCGTGACGTCCACTGTCTCACCTACGGCACAACTTACCACTGTCCTACTGCTCTCATACATATCCTGTACCACTCGAACATACTTCTCCGCCACTCCAGACCTCCTCATACAATACCACAGCTCCTCTCTTGGCACACTGTCATATGCTTTCTCTAAATCTACAAAGACACAATGCAGCTCTTTCTGACCCTCTCTGTACTTCTCCATTAGCTGCTGCTCACAAATGTACACTTCTCCCCTTAGCCTTGCTTCCACTCTTTCCTACAACTTCATTGTATGGCTCATCAGCTCTGCACATCTCCCTTGTTCTTAAAAATCGGCACCAAAACACTTCTCCATTCCTCAGGCATCCTCTCACTCTCTAAAACCTTGTTGAACAACCTAGTTAAAAACTCTACTGCCATTTATCCACTTCCATACCTCCACTGGTATGAAATCTGGACCAACTGCCTTTCCTGTCTTCATCCTCTTCAAAGCTCTCCTAACTTCACCCTTGCTAATACTTTCTACTTCCTGGTCAACAATATTTGCCTCTACAACTCTTCTCTCCCTGTCATTTTCCTCATTCATCAGTTCCTCAAAGTACTCCTTCCATCTTTCCCTCACCCTCCTGTCACCTGTCAAAACATTTCCACCTCTATCTTTAAACACTCTTACCTGCTGCACATCCTTTCCATCTCTATCCCTCTGCCTCGCCAACCGATACACATCCCTCTCACCTTCCTTACTATCTAACATTGCATACATGGAAACTGTATGCAATGTCCTCATACGTGTTCTCTTTGGCCTTTGCCACCCCTATATTAACCTCACTCTGCATCACCCTATATTCCTGTCTACTTTCCTCCGTCCTCTCACTGTCCCACTTCTTCCTAGCTAACCTCTTCCTCTGGATACTCTCCTGGACTTCCTCATTTCACCACCAAGAAGTCTCCTCGTCTTCTTTCCTCCTTCCAGATGACACACCTAGCACCTTACTGCCCATCTCCCTGATCACTTTGGCTGTAGTATTCCAGTCATCTGGAAGCTCTTCTTGATCACATAAAGCTTGTATCAACTCCTCCCTGAAAACCACACAGCACTCTTCCTTTTCCAACTTCCACCACTTTGTCTTCTGCTCTGCCTTTACTCTCTTCATCTTCCTCACCACCAGAGTAATCTTACACACCACCATCCTATGCTGTCTAGCTACACGCTCACCTACCACTACTTTACAATCGCTAATTTCCATCAGATTACAGCATCTACATAAGATATAGTCCCTGAATAAATTTTGTTCCCCTAATATTTTGTTCAGTTGAGAACTTCTTACAATACCCCAAATGTTTCAAACTATTTTTAAATTGTGAGAAAACTGCTATTTTAACCAAGGAGCCGGGATGTCTGAGGGAGTCGACTGTCAATTGCGTCTTATCTGTGTTACCCTTGGTTTTTGGTTTTATTTTGCAAAGCACTTTACCTTAGCAGTGTAAACAAGTGTCACAGCAGCCGCTGAGTGAATCCACAGAGTAACGTCATTTTAAACACACTTAAATATATCTGATATGATGAACAGAGCTGTGTTACCTCATACTTGGTATGCGGAAAAGGAGAAGCGGAAATAGCGCCGGCGACTGTGTCCCGTCATAATAAAAGCTGTGTTGCGCAACAAATCGCTCCAGCGGCCTTGCTCAGCTCCACAACACTCAGCCCTGCTCTGCTTCACACTACAGTAACGTTAATAACCGCATCCATGAACATGATTTCTGCCCAAATCCTAATTTCCACTAGCCTAGAAATCTAGACGCACCCTAGCAGCAGCAAATTTAATCTGCCCGCAAGTGTCGTCTAGGAACTCTCAATACCCTTCTGAGCTGTATTCCTCTCAATCTAGACATGCCAATCACGTTGTATATAGAGTCGGCGGGCGGGGCCATAATGACGACGGCCGAGTTGCGTTTGTGTGCTTCTAGTAAACACAGAAACTGGCGAACGGCGGCGGTCTTTCGAATCAGCTTTGACTGCGATTCTGGAAGACTTGGAGTTAAGCTTTTCTCTGAGAAAAGAACAAAGAACGGCACTGAAGTCATTCTTAAAAAGGTAAGATGTGTTCTGAGATTAGCGAATGTTTAATCTATCAACAAGCTCTGTTTCACCTTCGTTGCTCTGGTTGGTGTAGCGCTATCCTATCGCGTGCAGAGGGAGTTTGAAAGACATCCGTTTATCCCGCCCCACGGATTGAGCCCTGTCTATGGTGAGTTTCCAGACCAAACATCTTGATGTGGGTCTGGCTTGTCAGGCTAAATTTCCACTGGCTGCGAGTTGATGACCACATGTCTCAAACTTAGCATCATTAAACTACACCTTTGTTTTGAACAGGTGCCCTCTAGTGGATTGAAAAGTTACAGTGCTGCTTTGTACATAGAACATTATGTAGCACTTCTAAGGCACCCAAAGTCCACTAAAGTGCCTTAACATAAAGCAGACAATTAACAAGTTTATTTTCCCCCTTTAATTCTTATTTAAAGAAATCCAGCACCTTTTTCTATTGCTACATTGGCGGGGGGGAAAAATGTCACTGCAAGCTATTGTGTGTCCAGTATGGTTTCATTTCTCATTCTTACAGTATGGAAGCTTTGTCATCTCAAAAGAAAGCATGACTTTTGTATAATTAAAGGGGACATAAAAGAAGGTTACATGGCTGTTTAAAGGCATCAGGGCCCTTCAAATCAAGTTGACTTACTTGAAACAATAGGCAGTGGTGAGAGGTTTCAGAACACCCTGTGTCTGGCTGTGGTCTGTCCTGTACAGAGGGTTTGTGTATTCGGCCCTGTTCTCCCACAGGTGGGGCCACAAAGAGTGTGTTCGCTCTTGTAACCTGTATAGTGCACAAAGAGGGAAATTGAGTAAAATAGCACATAGGTAATGAAACCAAGCAGATCCTACAGTTAGAATACCTTTTGTTTGAAAATCGATTCTATATCAAGGGCTTACCACAACCATAAAAAAAAAAATTCTAATCTCAACCTCAGTTTGATGGCTGTAGTTGGGCACAACACAGTTAAGTGTTTTGGATATTGTTGAACTCCTTTTTTGAAGTACAGGCATGTTTGTTTAGTCTGCTTTGCAGCTTGTTATGGTCCCTTAGACAGGAAGAGAATCTAAACATCATATAAAGAGATGAACCATAGTTATTTTACTTATTTCACAGCCTCCACACCACAGAAACATCTGGCATAGTTTTTGGTGTGTTCGACACCGTTGGCACTAGCCAGACCCCCATTGGTAGCTTTTCGGCAGATTGAGCATGTTTAATTGGCGGTGCCCATTTGTGCTCACTCTTTTCAGCTTAGTGAACCGGTGGTCTCCTAGCCAGGAAATCTAGACGCACCCTAGCGGCAGCAAATTTAATCTGCCCGCAAGTGTCGTCTAGGAACTCTCAATACCCTTCTGAGCTGTATTCCTCTCACTCTGGACGGGCCAATCACATCGTGTATAGAGTCGGCGGGCGGGGCCATAATGACGACGGCCGAGTTGCGTTTGCGTGCTTCTAGTAAACACAGAAACTGGCGAACGGCGGCGGTTCTGGAAGACTTGGAGTTAAGCTTTTCTCTGAGAAAAGAACGGCACTGAAGTCATTCTTAAAAAGGGAAGATGTGTTCTGAGTTCTATCAATAATCTATCAACAAGCTCGGTTTCACCTTCGTTGTTCTGGTTGGGGTAGCGCTATCCTATCGCGTGCAGAGGGAGTTTGAAAGACAACCGTTTATCCCGCCCCTCGGATTGAGTCCAGACCAAACATCTTGATGTGGGTCTGGCTTGTCAGGCTAGTGGTCTCCGCTTTGTAACAATTATTCAGCTACACCAGCTCAGTTTTGTTTAGGGACAGGTAACCATAACCTATGTAGTTCACCAGTAGACCAGCACTCTACCAGCTCCAACCAGCATAAACCAGCCTGGACCAACATATTCTGGTTTAAGGTGGATTTTTTCAGCTGGGTACAACTTCCAGTTTGTAAAGTGTACATCTGATGAACATTGTACCATCCTATAAGATCACAGTGGAGGAGTTAAGAATATCAATAAAGCGACACTGGTGGTCACATAATAGCAGTGACAACATAACAGATGTAGTATATTCGAATTTCATTCATACTACCCATTTTCACACTATACAGAACCTCCATTTTAACAGTCGCAAAGTACGTTTCAAACCAAATGTAGGCAATACACGATTTCGGGTGCAGAATTTGTTTACGGTTAGTGTATAGCCACAGTCCTAGCTTCCGGTATCCCATTTTGAATAAAAAATACAGACCACTGCCACCTGCTGGTATAGATTCATTTCCTCTCACACAGATGCAGCACATACAGTCTTTGGCCATTGGCTATAGTATTTGCAAAGTTCAAACACAAGGGCTGCATCCAAAATCGAAAACTCTCTTGAGTAGGTACTTATTTTGTATAAGTAATTACTACACAACCGCTAAATAAAAAAATAAACAAAATGTCTATATATAGTATGAATGTGTGCATTATGATTATAATCTGGATGCAGTACATTTGCCATGTTGTCTTTATGATGTGACCTACCAGCATTAGTTACGTTGCTTCCCTGCCAGTCATAAATCCTCTCCCGTGGCCTCTAGTAAAGTGTCCATCGTATGCAGTATGCACACTTCAGAATCTTGCCGGAAGAAGGTGGTCATCAGGGTATTTTTTGCCTACTCTTTTATACTGTGAATTTGGAAATACTTTTCTCACATACTGTTTTTCGCCTACTACTGTAAATAGTGGGGAAGTATGTGATTATGGATGGTTTTTGGTCCAGACGCAAGCAACATGAGTTGACACCACAATCTAGTTCTTTGATCCACAGTCACTACTAGTTCTTTGATCTTGGTTTGTGGTGTCTGGGCCTTTAGAAGCTGGCACCCGTTCATAAAAACCTGTCCCCCTGGACTCACAAAAGTTACGTAGCAATATCATCTGTTTGGATCATGCCATTTTCGGGCAATTTCCAAGTAATCAGACTGTGGGAATCTATACTAGTACATCTATAACCACCATAGTCCTAAAAGTAATACATTTCTGTCAAAGCTGTGACCTAGCTGTTAGACCACACGCTCTGACACGTTGAGCCGCAAGCGCTCATGCAGCTGGTGCAAGTACAATTTTGGCAAATTTTGCTGGTCCTGTTCTCTGCTCTTTTCCCAATAAGCATCCATGAAAGTGGCAAAATGTGGTTGGTTTTCTTACTTTAAGTCTCTCCTTTCTTTCTGGCAATTGCCGATGAAGTTCCCATACTGGCAGGAGTAGATGTGGGTGTGTAGCTGTATGAGGAATCGCTCATTGAACTCAAACGCACAGGGGAACTGCTGCATCAGCTGCCACACACACTCCAGAAACTGATCCATAACTGGGGAAACCTCCTTAGGGTCACCGTCAAGATGAGCGTACCTGAATGAAGAACATTTTATGGCACACTTTATTACGACAGTCCACTTCAGACATTCTACTAATGATAAGTAACTTTGCAATTACATGTCAACTACCGGTCATTAAAGTATTTGTACACTGTCTCTGCCAACACTATTTTAATGGTCCCAACAGACATTCTACTCAATACAAGTAACTTAACAAATACATGTCAACTTATACTAATACACTAATGAGAGCTAGTTGACGTGTAGTTGCAAAGTTACTTATAGTTAGTAGAATATCAAAAGTTTAACCTATTTTATTAATAAATGAAGATGAAATGTATAGTAGAACTAAGGTTGTGTGTCCACCAAAGCGTTTTTAGGCAGCTTTGAAAACGCTGAAAATGCCTTGCTGTGAGTGCTTGAGAACATTTTGGCAGCGCAGCGTTTTTTTCCAGTCTACACTTTTCGCTTGTTATGATGCAGAATAACCGCGCAAGTATTACTAGTATCTCATTTCACAGAGTTTGTTTCTGTATTGATTCTATATGAAAAAAATGCTGATATAAATGCAACGTATTTGCTCTGGCTCTTGTTTTAAATTATTTTGTTCCGTTATTATGCTTCTTGTCATCTGTTTACATTGTACAAACAAAATGTGGCAGTTGGTCTGTGTTGCATTTGTCCCGCCCCTCCTCTACTCTAATTGGATGGCTGGGTGAAAAGTGACGGGTGCCACGTTTTACTCAATGTTGAACGTTCTTCCACTCTCAACAACCAGTAAAAAAAACAGTGCTTGAGTGTGAAACAGACACTCAGCACCTCTTCGTTCATGGCGTTCTAAAAATGCGGCGTTCCCATTGAAAACAATTGGATATGCCAGCCAGCCACGTGAAAGAAACAAACACTTTGGTGGACACACGGCCTAACAATATACTTCTGCCTTCAAAAATTACATCATTTACCCTTGTTTTCCAAACTTTCCTTTTCACAGATTGTATTCGATCTTTTGCAGATTTCAAATCGTTGTCATATTACAAAACAAGAAATGACCAGTAGTGTGGCCAAATAGAAATATGTGCGTCTTTTCATCAAAAAACAAAACCAAAAAACATAAACATAAAAAATTGTCGTATGACTTCAGAAGACTATGTAATATGTTGGAGAGTTGTATAGACCACTTCAAATTATCTTTTCTAGCCTATGGAAATATAAGCTTTAGCTATAATATGGGAACATTCTTCAAAAAAATATTTTGTGTTATAAGAAAATTTTCATTTTTTGGTAAACTGACCCTGTAGCATTTCATGCTTAGATCATAGAGGCTCACCTAAGCTTAGAAACAGATACAGTTACAGATACTGTGACTAAACCATGAGTCATGCAGTATACAGTTGTGGATTGAGTAACGAGGCCTTTCTGGTTTCATATGTTATTCATGCACAACAAACACAGTAGAGGAGATTTACAGAAAGTTGTTCTTCAATTCAATCATGCCATTCAATGAGTAAAAAATAAAAAACTCCAAGTCCAACATATGTGACTCATGCTGGCAAAATGAATCAGAATGAGCAAAATTTCAAAAATTATTTACTGTTATTTTCTTGATTTACGTTTACTTCAAAATGGTGTTAAAAAAAGACTACACCTGTTTGAAGTCGATAGAGTCAGCATAGTCAATTTTCTAAAGGTTCCAAAACAAAATCACCTAGTTTTTTCCCCCCATGATACCACAAGTGTTTAATTTACATTAATGAAACGGACAGCCTGTATATTATGACCTACTGTATATAATGTTTATAATAATGTAACATCAGATTTCCCCCCCCAAAAGTTAACCAAACATCACGGGACATCTTACATGTAAGACATAACAGATAATGAATGTGTGAATACTAGCCAAGACACTTTTGAAGTACTGTAATTCAGTGTATGCGTGTTTGTCTTTGTGGTGTGACAGGCAGCGGGGCGAGGGACCACGAGAGCGGGCCGGTGATTAATGTTCACGAGTGCCAGCTGCGTGGCACACCGGTCTCGTCTCGCGGCCATGTGACGGGAGCATAAAAGGAGGAGCAAGGGCTGCGGAAGACGAGAGAGGACCAGGCCTGGATTTATGTTGAGTTTTGTTTTACGTGTTATTATGTGTTTGTGGGCAGTCGTCCGTGAGGGGCTGCCCACGTTTTATTTTGTGTGTTTGCGGGCAGTCGTCCGTGAGGGGCTGCCCGTGGTTTTACTTTCGTTTTGTTTATTTATTTTGAATAGAAGTTGTTGAACGTTCGCCGGTTCCCGCCTCCTTCCTCCTGGGTTTTGGCACCAGTGTAATAAAGTTCGTAGATGGGAAGGAAGGAGGCGGGAACCAGCGAACGTTCAACAACTTTTATTCAAAATAAATAAACAAAACGAAAGTAAAACCGCGGGCAGCCCCTCACGGACGACTGCCCGCAAACACACAAAATAAAACGTGGGCAGCCCCTCACGGACGACTGCCCACTAACACAATCACACGTAAAACAAAACTCAACATAAATTCCAGGCCTGGTCCTCTCTCGTCTTCCGCTGTCCTTGCTCCTCCTTTTATGCTCCCGTCACATGGCCGCGAGACGAGACCGGTGTGCCATGCAGCTGGCACTCGTCAACATTAATCACTGGCCCGCTCTCGCAGTCCCTCGCCCCGCTGCCTGTCACACCACAGTCGTATTGTGTGCACACGTTGGATCTGTCAGTCAGCGTGAGTAAGATTGTGTTTTCACGGACAAAGGAAAGGTACTCTTCTCCGAAAACATACAAATAAAGATGTTTAAATGTTTAATTGCTATTTGGAGAATTGGGATTGCTAGACGAGGTCTTAAAGCTCCCATTCTTCGCGATTCCATCTTTCAAACTTTAGTTAGTGTGTAATGTTGCTGTTAGAGCATGCATAATACCTGTAAAATTATAAAGCTCAAAGTTCAATGCCAAGAGAGATATTTTATTTAACAGAAGTTCCCTTTCAAAGCCTACAGCGAACAGCCGGTTTGGACTACACCCCTGCACTTCCTGCTGTAATGACGTCACTAGAACCGTTTGTTGACTAACCCTCTGCCCACAAGAACACACAAAATAGGGGGCGTGGTCTTGTTGCTCTCCCACGTGGAGAAGAGTGCGCATTCAGCGCTTGCATCTCCCCGTTATGGTAAGAGGCGGGACCTTTCCGGGCAAACTGCGCTAAGCTGCTGTCCAATCACAACACGGGAAGCGCTGGCCCAATCAGAACTCGTTACGTGTTTCTGAAGGAGGGACTTCTTAGAACAAGGAAATCATCAGGCCGTTTTTAGGACAGAGGAAACAGCGGTGTACAGATAAGTAAATTGTGTGAAAAATACTGTGTTATATTGCACACTTTTAACATAATCAAAGCTTCGAAAACACGCAAAGAACGGGATCTTTAACACATTTTTGTGAAAACCTCTATTTTTCACTTGTTTTGCCTGTAGTTCAAAATTATCCTGTGCACATTCTGACCCCTTTTGCCAGCGTGTCACGTGTCCAACGTCAGTTCAAATGAAAAACAAACCTGTGGGAAAACTTGTGTCCAAATGACACCCAGTCCTTTTCAATCAGAACCTATAAAGAAGAGGACTTGTTTAAATAATGACAAAAAAATATTTTACTAATATAGTTTATAGATTATGTTAGACTAGCAACAAAAAAAAGTCAAGTTGTTATTACCATCAGTCCCTTGATAGTTCTGTAGTATGAATCTAGTAGTACACTAGCCACCGAACAGGCCTGAGCTGTTCTGTCCCACCCATCTGAACAGTGCACAAGAACACTTACTCCATCCTCCGCCACTGCCTGTATATACACACACAGAATAATACACATGATTATGTCAATCATATGCGTACTTAGGTTTTCTGATTAGGTTTTCTGCTTTCAATAACGCCAGACATAAATCATCGTTAACATTTTCTAAATAGTATTGCCTTTGCAATGAAGACTCCAGCATCTAGAATAGCTTTGATGTGTTTTAGCCACCCAGAGTTCTCCAGACCCCACAGGAAATCACTCATGGTAGGAGCCACGAGATCACCAACTGCAACAAAGAGACAGAAAAGGTGAATTTACATATAGATAGCAATCGACCACCAGACAGGTATCTGCTAGTATAAGAGTAATAATGATTAATCTGTCTACCATCTATAAGCTTCTGTTGGCTGTTCCTCATGACATGGATGTTTTCTATGCCAATGAACTGCAGTTTTATGTTAGTGTAGTGGTCTTCATTCTCGTAGCCCTTCCCTGCAGCACGATTAGCCATGGCATTCAGCTGAAAGTAGTTACAAATAGTGTTTTTCAAAAACACAATACTGCTAGTACTTATGGTTATTTGCACTATGGTACATTTTGGAATTATAATGGTATAATTATGGCATGTTACATTATGATATAGTACATTACACTGAGAATTGGGGGGATGGTGCTTAAATGTCATAAAAATGTCACTATGCAAAAAAACAAAAACTTCATTTTCATACAAGTATCAATATACACTACTTTTCAAAAGACTGGGGTCATTAACTCTTTCCCTGCCAGCATTTGTTTTTAAAAATCCAGTCACCGCCAACATTTTTATGGCCCCCAGAATGTTTAGTAGAATAATATGATTATCTGAACATGCAATATCGGAATAAAGAAAAGAGCCACCGTTTTATTTAATTCTGATCGAGTCCATCAACACCCCTAAAGCGTCACAGTCCTATAGCTTGTCCTGGGTTGAGATTTCATTCAATAAGATTAGGCAGCTTTGGTTTATATGCTGTTTGAATGTTATGCACTATTTTACATATGCATCTGCTATCACTTGTTTCTGCTTCTTTATTGGATATTAATTACTTTTTTAGAAGATGCATAATAGCATCCTCTACCTCTACCATATTTCAAAGAAACAACTAGCCTAAAAAAAAAATCTAGACGCACCCTAGCGGCATTAATTCTAATTTGCAGCCAGGGTAGTCGAGCAACTCTCCACTGGATTGTGAGCTGGAAAAAAATTTTGGTCGGGCCAATCACAACATATATAGAGTCAGTGGGTGGGCTTAACATAATGACGGCAGAGTTGCGTGCTACTTGTACACAAAGAAGATGGCGAACAGCGATCTTTCGAATCGGCTTTGGCCGCAACTCTGGAAGACTTATTGTTAAGCTTTTCTTTGAGAAAAGAACGGCACTGAAATAATTCTTAAGAAGGGAAGATGTGTTCGGAGTTTAGCCGACCGGATACGGTGAATGTTGCTCTTCGTTGCTCTGGTTGGTTGTAGCGCTATCCTATTGCGTACAGAGCGAGTTTGCAAGACAACCGTTTATCCTGCCCCTCGGATTGAGCCCTGTCAATGGTGAGTTTCCAGACCAAACATCTTGATGTGGGTCTGGCTTGTCAGGCTATGAAAATACAGAAAGTAATGTAACTTGATGGCCCAATCAGCATATAAAAATCATTTCTGAAGGATCATGTGACACTGAAAACTAGAGTAACGATGCTGAAATTTCAGCTTTTCTATCACAGGAATAAATTACAGTTTAAAATATATCCAAATACAAAACAGTTGTTTTAAATTGTAATATTTCAAAATTAAATGTTACCGTTTTAACTGATTAAATAAATGCAGTATTTGAAAGCATAAAATACTTATTTTTAAAATTTTTTTTTTTTTTAAACACCCCAAACTTTTGAATGGTAGAGTATAAACAAACAGAAGAATAGACCGATAGATAAGAAAACTATCAAACTACTCCATCTAAATCTCAACAGCTTGTCCAACCTGTTTTTCTTTTGTTTGTTTGTTTGTTTGTTTGTTTGTTTGTTTGTGTGTGTGTGTGTGTGTGTGTGTGTGTGTGTGTGTGTGTGTGTGTGTGTGTGTGTGTGTGTGTGTGTGTGTGTGTGTGTGTGTGTGTGTGTGTGTGTGTGTGTGTGTGTAATCCCTATGTTATCTGGACAAAATGTTATCTGGTCCCCACAAAGATTGCAATATCTGAAATCCTTGTCCTTGTAGGGACATTTTTAGGTACATAGGTACAAGATCCATACATGAGGATCTTATAAATCACACAGAAGGAGTTTTTTTGAGAAAGTAAAAATGCAGAATGTTTCCTATGATTGGGTAGGTTTAGGGACGGGCAGTGTAGGGAAAATACGGTTTGTACAGTATAAAATCCATTACGCCTATGGAAAGTACCCATAAAACATGGAAACACTACATGTGTGAGTGTGTGTGTGTTCACCTTTGGCCTTGTGTCCACCACATACATGTACTCGCTGACAGGGTTTGACTTCATAATGGCCTGCAGCATCTGCTCATCATCTGAGGAGCGTGCACTGAAACCAGAAAGAGGCTGACTGCTCCGACAGATTGACGCCTAGAAAAGCAATGGTGTGAGAACTTTACAAGACGGGAGGTGAAGACAACATAACAAATTAAGCTTAGCGTAAAAAGTTTTATCATTATTATTTTTGCACTTACACTGGTGTCTCTGTGGTAGTAGGAGAGAACAGGAAGACGTCCTCGACTCCGGAACTTGGCACTGCCCACAATGACAGCAGGAGAGGCTGACTTTGGCACATACAGCTCTGACGGATAAGTGTCACACAACTGCCAATCAAAATATTCAAATTACAACTATTGTTTTACAAAACAGTGGCCCTGTTTAAGAAACTACTGTGCTTATGCAAGGTTCTGTGCTTTGATTTTATATCAGATTGTTATAATTTGCTCTCCCTCTGAGACCGTCAGCTCTGAACCCCCAATGAAGAGCTACACTACCCATAATCCTATTGAACAAAAAAACCCAAACAATCAGATGTGTCACTGTCAACATCATTAGCTTGATTACGAGATTCAGGATAGCTTTTTTTCTATTTTCCACAGAAGCAAGCAAGCAGAAGAAAACTACAATCAAAAATTATTTTTTCTGGGCGAACTATACCTTTAATTACATAGACTTCTACCCTTGTTCAGTTTTCACATACATCACAAACAAAATTAATTTAAAGGGGGGGGGGGGGGGGGGGTGAAATGCTGTTTCATGCATACTGAGCTTTTTACACTGTTAAAGACTTGGATTCCCATCCTAAACATAGACAAAGTTTCAAAAACTAATGTTGGACGTTTGATGGAGTATTTCTGTGTCAAAAATACTCCTTCCGGTTTCTTACAAGTTTCTGAGAGTTTTTTTTCGAGTATGGGTCGACTTGACGTTAATAGACCGGAAGGTCCTTGTATGGGCCGTACGGGCTCTTCTCCCAGTAGGGTGCGTGCGCGCGTAACTAGAGGCGAGAGAGGAAATGCACGGCCGTAAACACTCTCTCAGCTGCAGATCCAGTCGTCCGTGAACACTAATGCCGGTTATAGTCCGCGCCGCGCTCCACTTCATTCCTCCACTTTGACATTAAGCGACTTCAACGCTTCAGCACAGCATTCCGGGAAGGCAATGCTTCAGTCGCATCGCAAAGTGGATCTCCACACTCCAAGAAGTGTGTTTTTGACGGAGCGGTCCCAGCGATAAAGGTTCGGTCCTGCTTTGGAAGCAGCCGGTGAGTAAAACTGCTTCAAATGTCTGTACTGTTGCTTATCGTCGCGTATGTAAACATCAGTAAACGACACGATCGCGTGCTTCGTCATTCAAATGCGCTAACGGACTTCATTGTTGTTCTCTGTATAACGTTACACAAGTCTGACGTGCAAAACCGTTTTGCTTGCTACTAAGGTTTGGTCGCATACAATAGTCCATAAACCGAATCATTTCCTCATAAACTGCGAGTAAAGACAAATGTTGACAGGCCACTAAATACAGTACATACCACAGAGACGGACGTCCTGCTGTTGCTGTTTCTATTTCAGCCTCCGAATGATTCTGGATCATATCTATTAGCTGAGATCGATAGCAAGGGTTTCTCCACGCTTGAGGACGTCACAGCTTTGCGCATTCGTCATTCTTTAGCTCCGCCCACTCGATACGCCTCCAGGCGCTCGTTTTTTTCCAGAAAGACTCGGTACAGCCCTTATTTCTTTTACAAATATAATAAAACTAAAGACTTTTCAGAGATATGAAGGATGCAATACTACTCTATAGGTACTCAAGATTGACATGAGATTGACTGAAACTGAGTGTTTCACCCCCTTTAAGGCATAAAACTCAAACACTGATCTCAGAAATGTTGTGGGAAAGGAAATCATGTTTATTGACCCTGCTGATTAGCTCATACTGACTCTGTGCTCATGATTGGCTGCTGTGACATGCCAGAGGTTACTGGGTATTCCCATTCGTATGAATTCAGCCTTCAGGTCGATGAAGGCCCAGGCCTTTTCCCTTAACTCTTTATCCAGGTTGGGGTTAAAAGAGAGGCAGAACAGCTCTCCATAGCGCTCTGCAAAAAAGAGAGACGCAAGTAAAAGTTAATGAGTGTATGGTTCCCATGGGCGTAACTCACAATGCTGTATAGAACTGTGCTCTGACGTTGCTCAAATTTCACAGACGGTGTATTTCATAATGCACTGTGAAGCAACTGATAAGATCTAGAATTATCCAAGCAAAAAAAAGCTCACTTGTTCACTTTTCACAGAAGAAAATGCAAATGTACGGATCATTAACCATGCTTCGCCAAATCATGTGAGTAAATTTGTTACATGACTTCCAATGGAGGCTCACAGCTGACAAGACACTAGTTTAAACAATTTCTAATAAAATGTTTGTAAAAGAAAAATACTGTAAAAATGCTACAGTAAAAACATGATTATTGGTTACCTGTAAATCACTGTACCATATACAGTGAAACACTGTAAATGGCTTAAAATCACATTATATGTAACTTTAAATGCAAATAAACTGGCATACTTTTGGTTTTTTGAAGTAAAAATAATTTACATTAAAAAACAAAAGGATAACAACAAAAAAAACATTTTTTTTTGTCATCAGTAATGAAGATCAGGGAGTTTCATGTTACATTTTGTATTACTTATTTGGAGTATCTATACACACCAGGTGCACATAGTGCACCTTATTGACAAGTGTTATTTGCACTAGCTCTGCCCCAGGGTTGCCAGGTTTTCACAACAAAACCCGCCCAATTGCATCTCAAAACTAGCCTAAAACAAGCCCAATCACGTTTTTAGAGGTTCCCTGGTCAAAAAAATGCATTCCGGGGGTAAGATATATGTTTTTTTGGGAGGGTTCCCTGCTAAATTGAGCATTTCCGCCGCTAATTATTACAGAAATGGTGTCACTTCAACCCGCGGACATGAAAAACAGCCCGGCAACACTGCTCTGCCCAACAATGCCCTGCCCAACAAAAAATAAAATAAAAACACATTTTAACGACTTCAGTGGTGTAGTCAGTAAAGCGTAAGGCTCATAAACTTGGTTTTGACACGATTGACCCGGGTTCAAGTCTGCATCCATTTAATAATTTTACTGAATATAATAATTTACACCATGTTATTATTGTATTCTTATGCTGAGGTGCAAATAGTATGTATCTTCTAAAAGTATAAATAGCTTCTAATTACCATTTACACATAAAGAACTGCTACTTTGACATTTGTAAATAGAATATCACTATTTTCACAGTGCAAACAGCATCGCTAAGAAAATGCTGCTTTTGTCACAGTGCAAATAGAATACATCACTGTTTTCACTTAGTGTAAATAACATCTATTGCACAGTGCAAATAGCCACTGCCTTATTTATTTTAGCATATTTACCTGATGGTGTTTTGTCTGTCATCTGAGCACAGGCCATGTCATGTCATGTGACTTTCTATTTTACCACCTATATTATCATGGTGATTATCAAACCACATTGTTCTTTAAGTAAATTTTTATATTTTATCATAATGTAATAAAATTTACAGTTATAAGTTTTAAAATATACTAAATCACCAATTTCCAAACCTATAATACCAAAAACATTGTCACCATATTTTCTACAGCATACATTTTACTTGATCCACAAAACATACTTTCTAATCCTAAACAAAAAAAATCTAGAAACTCACCAATTTTAATAGTGAACTAAACCCTAAAACATGAATAACATAACCTATAGCATAACCTGTTCTGTAACGTTTAACGGCAAGTAAATATTTGACTCTTTTGCACAATGTTTAGCATTGCATTTTTGGGGGTACTTATAGTATGCATTTTACGTCACCTGGGCGTGAAAGACGGGTGAGGGAAGCCAGCACATCTACACAGTCCTTCTCCTGTGGGATCAGCAGTCTGTAAACATGGAAGTTCTTACAGCGGATAATGAGAGGACTTCCTGATGGATTTGTCGGGAGTCTCTCCACATTACTCATCAAACTGTGCAGAACCTAGCGGAACAGGAAAGGTCTTTAGTGCCAGCAGGAGTCTGGAATCATATGTATATTTTTTATGACCTTCTTGTCTAGAAATAAACATATGTAACAGATAAAAAGCAAAATAAGGTGACAACAGTTGCAGTTGATTACAGCAATTTATAGAGGACCAGTTAACATAGTGGATGACTTGTGTCATTGTGGTTTAAACAATTGGAGTCATTTTCATGAGGAAGCATGATGTCTACATGGAAGGGTTTCGATTCCTACCCAGGTCTCTTTGCGGGCCTCCGAGTTCTCTACGAATATAGTGTGAGTAGAGGAGAGGTATAATGTTCCCACCATAGACTTCCTAGTGGTCAGTTTATCAAACATGCGTACATTTTCCACCTGGAAAACAACATGTAATAATTTCAATAAATGCTACAAAAATTGTGATGTACATTATATATTGTCAATTGGAAAAGAACATCCTACCCTACCAAAAAATATAACGTCTCAGAAGGTCATGCTAACTGTTTTTGCAATAATTACAACATTAATCATTTCTCCCACTTGAAATATTCTAAAACCTTCATTTAACGAGGACATGAGGCAGAGCTAGCTGTTAGATCATCAATGCACTTGTCCTAACCTGGTTTCATTTACCCTTGATTGAATTAAAATAGTAAAATATCATACCAATGAGTAAAATTAAATGGCATCTGCTAACTTTCATGGTGCATCAGTGATGCTCAGGCAGAACCATTATTAATATCTTGTTACAATGCACTCGAATAGATAAAGGAAAATGGGGGCTGCATTTTGGCCTATCATTAGGCATTCTGTCAAACCATACATTTTACAAAAGATTGATTTGGAAAATAATTTTACGTTTTTTTCTCCCAAAGCATATGCTATTAAAAATGAAAGAAAACGAGAGGATGAATGCTGCATTGTGAGATATCATTAAATACCGGGTCCGGGACATAAAGGACATCAGCAGTAACGTTAACGCTACCTTTGGTGTTCTGATGTGCTCCATTCTAGAGACGCCCGTCCAAATGATGCGCAGAAAATTAATCCCAAACGACCGGGGCAGCGGCTCTTTGTCACGTCAGAAGAACAGAGCCAGGCGGCGCATGCTGGTTAAATGAATCTAATTAGACAATGGGATGGCCCGCTGGCAATGTAATTCAAGCCATGGTTCTGGTCAAAGTGAGGAGATCCGCTGTGCGCTCAGCCTGGTACACGGTGGACAACACAGAGCGCACACGCGCACTAGTACGAATCCTACTATGGCGACGGTGCCTCTGAATATTACCTACTTCATATGACGTCAGTCCAAAAATCCTCACTGATTGGTTGAAATGCAGATAGGTGGGTGGGCTCTAGTCGGATGGCGAATAAACAATTCTCGCTTCGAGTAGGGTGGTGTGGTTTGTGAACTTTAAATAAACTACGTTAATGGACGCTAGGTAACCAAGCAATGTCATACAGAATTAATATTTTATGATCTAAATCCCTCGCTATAGTAGGATTTGTATTTCGCATTACCATGGATTATTTCCCAAAAGCGCAGCTAGCATCTTGTCTATCTCTTGAAATGAAAACTAACACGCCTGTGGAAATAATAAAGATAGGGGCAAGAATGTAGGTTATAGTTGCATTTTAAGCGGCACTAAGGTTCCGAATAAAAAAATATAGATTTTAAATAGTTGTATTGATTGATGTTTATATTAGCTTTTCTAGCATTGATTTGAGCAGGTTTAGTTGATTTGCAGTCACATAAAATAGCTGAGTCACACACAGTCTTGTCTTTTATCATGTGATTTCAAACACAATATTTTGAGCTGTTGCATTTGTAAATTTTGTAATATCATGCGCCATGTTGCACAATCTAACTTAAATGTATCATATGATGCATTTCCAACATTATATAGCTGATTTAATGTATCACTCTTTTCATAGATAGATAAATAAATAAATAAATAAATAAATAAATAAATAAATAAATAAATAAATAAATAAATAAATAAATCTTATTTTACTTGATTACGATAAATGTCAAATACTCTTCGGGGTATTCTATTGTTTCTGCGGATGCAACATTTGTCCAGAAGGGGGCGATAAATTACAGCCGTGATGATCAGGCCGTGGTCCGTACTTTTGAAAGCTCATAATGGTTTTCCCATTTGCAACTGTAACTATTATTAAGAAAAAATAGAATAATTTGTTATATATTTTAAGTACAGGATTTTGAGAATATGTCACACAACATCTTATGCGCACCACACGAGGTGCTGATCGTTTATAATCAAAAGCTGTAACCCATTCTTTTGGTTGAGTTTAAAACGTCACTGTTTTTATGATCTGCGCTCCAGTTTAACTCTGAGTCATATTTCCTGAAAACCTAACGAAAACTGCTTCGAAAACTGGGACGTATATGCGAGGTTTATTTAACTGACCTTTAGAGTCTGGTTTGTAGCTATATCCATGTGTTGCTTGTTGATTATTATTGATTCTGGGCGAGATTAAGTTAACTCTGGCTGTCATATGGGATCAAAGATTCAATAAAAAGAGTAAATAATATCACATTTTCCTTTTTGGCACCTAATTTGGCCAGGATTGGGGAAAATATGTGTTCTGTCTAACCTGACATGCTCATTTTATAATTAACCAAGGTTGATATAATGGTTTTTGAAAAAAAAAAAATGAAAAAAAAAAAAAAAAAATATATATATATATATATATATATATATATATATATATAAAATAAAAAAATAATGATAATAATAATAATTTAATAAATTAATAATAATAAAAAGAATAGCTGTAGTATATCATGAATTTGTGTATAGTCTATCTATTAAAATATGCAGCGATCTGCAAAATATCCTAAATATGTAAAATATCCTAAATATGCAATTTATATATACTCTGTATACTCATTTAGAGTCTGGTATAGGTGTTGCTTATTTGTTGATTATGATTGCTTATTATAAATGCTTATTTTAGTTGTGTATTTTCAAAAAAAAAAAATATTATTATTTTATTTTTTAAATAGCAATAATCTACTTGAGATACAACGAGATAGTGACAACTACATTTTTTAACTACTTTTTTCAGAAGCTTGTCAATTAATGGACTATGTATCAGTAGCATAGACCGTAAAAAAATTATAAAAATAGGGTCAGCTGCGTCAGCTGCTATACCATTTACCACCACTGTTATATACTTATACTAATTGCTTATTTCTTATATGAATATAAATTCATAAAGAGGTTTACAGTACATTTCTTTGACATGTAAATTAGGTTACAAATGTTTTACAGTATATTTTGTGGTATTACCAGTTCTCAATTTATAGCAAAGTGGGCGGGACAAACACGCAAGCGGTATGTCGTTTGTTCGATTTCAGCAAATCGCAGAGGTCAATGGATACAACGCGATTAATATGCATGAGCCCTGCCTGTCAGGCAGCAGCGTGTCTACTAAATTGTGAAGACTGTGAGGGGGTAAGACGAGAGCAAAAATAAAGTAAGAATAATACAAATAAATCGTTTTGACTATCGTTGTTAAATAAATATACAATTTATAGATACTGCTCTTAATCTATGACACAACAAAGTGTTGTTTAATTTGAGAAATATGCATTTTCACGCTGTGGCGGGCTGGTCGACATAAGCAGTGGTTTCGGGAGAAATACGCGTAATGGTGGTTTACTTGGTTGACTCTGTAAATTAAGACTAAAAAAGCTTAGTTTACAGTCTATGATCTGTAACAAAGACTTTGTCTGTTGGCAGTATTTAAAAAATACTCTAGTTGATTTTCCAGCCATTAGAACTGCTCTAACGTTATGCCACAGCTTGCTGTGGCAGTATCTTTTTGT
The DNA here is from genome assembly GCF_024679245.1 of Pseudorasbora parva. NCBI lineage: Eukaryota > Metazoa > Chordata > Actinopteri > Cypriniformes > Gobionidae > Pseudorasbora > Pseudorasbora parva. The sequence continues at coordinate 43,956,627 of NC_090175.1, read as the reverse complement.
TTTTGATAAATAGAATGTTAAAAAACAGCATTTATTTAAAATTGAAATATTTTGTAAATGTCTAAACTGTCACTTTGACAAATCTAATGGGTTTTTGCTGCAGTTCTGTACAAAGGTCTATAGGCACATTAGTATTTTCATGAAAGAAAATGTTTTTAAGCCAGTTATTTCTATCATTTGCTGCAGTGTCCCAGTAGGAAATATCACTTTACAGTTCCAAATATTCCTTTTGCCATTAATTGTAATAATCCGGGGAGATTTTTGAATGCAAAAGAAGTCTGACAACAGCCAGTATTATCTGATCTTTTCACCATCATTAAGTCCAAGTACTACTACTCAGTATTGTTTATTAGGAGGTTTGGCCTTCAAATATATTCACAGAATGAGACTTATTTTTTGTATGTAGTGTGAAATGGGCCAGATAAAGTTGAGGTGTCACACTAATTATTTGAGATTCAACAAAAAAAAGTAAATATAATAAATGATAATTTTACCTTTGTCCATATTTAACATCTGGCATCATATAACCTGATTTGGCCAGGATGAGAATGGTTGTGAGAGAAAAAATGGGGAAAACCCCCATTATTCTCTATAGTATGTCATGATTTTTACATTTACAGTGTCTAATAAAATAAACAGCAATCTGCAAAATAACCTAAAATATTTTGTTAAACAAAATTGCAGTAGAGGCTAGAATAATGACCTAATTTATGACCCAAATGAAGTTTACATGTTATTTTAACTTTTGGAAATTAAACATTCTTATTTAATTGTGCAGATGTCTTAAAGTGACCCAATATACCTGAATTCACCCTATACTGCTTCACTAAATAAGTGAACAGGCCAACAACTTTATTAATGGCTTGTTTTTGTTGAGTAAATATTATTAGTAACTCTATCCGCTAAAGTCTGTGGTCAGGTTGAATGTCCACGGGCCTCTAAGAGCACTGGATGTTTCTATATAGGTTCTTAGTTTAATACAAGGAGCCTGGGAAACATGATTTGCAGACTGCTGGAACGTGTGCATGGGTGGTCAGGACAGCGTCTGTGTTTCCTTTCAGTTTAAGTGAAGATGGATGCTGCTATTTCTTTGCTGAATGCAGTAACCAAATACCTTTAAAGAATGTTAGAGATTGGACCTAAAGGAGTATGGGCCATATATGTTTCAGGGGTGTGTGTAGACTGATTAAAATTATTATTTGGTGAAATAAATACTACAGAAAAAACAAATGAAAAAGAAATTAAAGCATAAATATCAACAATAAGGATGATTTTTGCAGTTTTCCCGCTCTATTTACACTGTCTTATCATTGCTTTTGTTGTTAGGTTTAATAACTTGCCATTTTGTCACATTTGGAGTTCATTTTCTACCCAAAATGACATATTCATACTGAAAAACGTAGTCTGTGTTTAGAATGTTGTTGTTTTTTAACTTTTACCAAGCAATGCAACATAATGCAACGTCAGGCACGATCATGCAAGTGTTTTTTGTTGTTGTTGCTATTTCCAGCTTGACACGGTTATCATTTCCGCGTCCTGCGCCACATTGTTAAAATGGATGCATTTGCATCCATGGGCGTGCTGGTCTGAGGTGTGTTCAGGCGCATTGTTGGTTCTTTGCTATTTTGAGGTAACTGAAATACACTGCCATTGACTAACTGAAACCAGGGCTGAATCTGAAATGGAGAGTTTCCCCAACCCAATCAAACACACCTGGAAAAGCTAATCAATGCTTATAAAGGTGTTTGACTGGGGTTGGAGCTAAACTCTGCAGGACAGTGGCCCTCCAGGACCGAGATTGGGGACCCCTGGTATAGGGGGTAATTTTGGATTCAGCCCTGGTCTAAAATCTAAAAGCGTATGTATTTTTTGTGTTATTATGGGCGGGTCCACAACACACGTACACTTTGCTTATTCACACAAAGGGATGCGCAGCAGCTCAAAAACATTTTTAAATACGGAAAATGAAAGGAGATGGAGAAAATAGAGAAAGGTTCAGTCTTTCCATTCGGATTGCATCCGCCATGGTGCGAGCACGCAGCTGGGATGGGAAATGAGAATCTAATTTGTTTATTGTATCTTACTCCCAAAACACACCCAATACTCATTAATGGAATAGGGACAACCCTTTTAGAACATCCACTGGGCAAGTCGACCATTTTCTCGTCAAACGTGGATTTGGGCACACTTTAAGTGCATTTTTACCGCTTTAGAACATGAGCTTAGATCATTAAAATGGTGTCTACACAATATGTATTGAATTATTTACTTAGATCTTTCTAAAAATATACACTTTAAAAGTGGTTTAATTCAGTGTTATATCATTTCAGTAAATAGTTTTTCAAAGGAAACTTCAACAAGAAATTTCTCAACCTTTTACTGGCCATGTTAAAATTACTTATTTTCTTTGTTAATTTTACTTAAATTTGGTAAGTGGTAAGTAATTCCATATGTGAAATTTATTGAAAAATATGCATTAAAAAATTGAGAAAAATTAAGTACAATTTAGGCTACTTGTCTTTTTCAGTGTAGTTTTAATTCCCAAGAATGATGCGTGGCACCGAATGAACAATGATAATAGATTTTAAATTACATAAAGCATATTGACACTACACAAAGACACTACACAAAGACCTTATATGTTAATACAGAACACTGAACAGAGGGGAAAAAAGCAAGTTTGCCATAGGGCTGTACTAGAATAATCGAATATTCGAATATTCGTTCTGTGAGGTGGCATTCGATTTTCAGTTTTGAGATTCGAATATTCGTTTGTTTTTTTTTTCAACACGTGACTTCCGTCGCGGACTCATTCTCACTCATGCTTGAAATAATAATAATAAATTTAAAAAAAACACCACAACATGCTTTCAATAAAAGCATCGCGCATTTTAAAGATTTAAATTAACAAAAAGTCAGAATAAGACAAAATAAATCCCTTATATAGAATAAAACTAATTGTAATAGATATTACATTTTGTGTCATTTTAAAAACAATTCATTTATTCTTATTCAACTGTTTATAAGCATGCTACCATGTTCTTTATTTATTACAGTTCATTGAAATCACTGTGTGTTACTAATTTAATTTCTGTTTTGGGATTCATTTGTTTTAAAGAAAGGTTCGTTATTAATACCTTATTAAAGTTCTTGCTCTCAACAGACTTTGTGTTTTGTATCACTTGTGCACTGTCCGTTTTCGGAGCATAAACCTGCCCGTGTAATGCGTACCGGAAACAGTTCTATTTAAAAGATTATTAAATGTTTATTAATATTTAAAGAATGTGTGCCACCTGATCATATTGCACCTAATGCAACACTGCACTCCACTGGGTCTGCCGCAACACATTTTTGATGCCGAAGAGTGAAACGCGAAGTCGTGAAAGATGATACAAATGCAAACCGACACTATTATTATATATTTAGCCCCACCCACCGAAGCTTCGAATATTCAATATTGATTGCCACCTAAGCTTCGAAGCTCAAAAAATGGCATTCGAAACAGCCCTAGTTTGCCAACTCTCACGCATTTGGCGTGACACGGTTTCAGGCTCGGTGTCACGCTCTCACGCTGACGCTGCCCAACTTAATCTCACAGCAAATTGCCAAACCTGCTTTTTATATTAAACAAAGCTCGGCCTATAGCTTTTTTTGTTATTATTATTACGTTTTAATGGGAAATTCAAACAATAAATAGCGTTTTGGCTAATGTTAAAGCCAGAGGCGTTGAAAATCTAGTTGCAACATGCTCTCTTCTCCCGGCGGCGCGCAGTGACGTGGCTCATGAGGGCTCAATACTTCTAGCCTGGTGTCAATGCATTTGAATGGCTTAAGCGGATACACAACAGTTTCATTATACAGATGTTTGCAGTAAGTTTAGTTAAACAGTACAGCTTGTGCATTGATTATTAAGTCAGCCATATTCACAGGATCGTTTTATTATGGAGAGTGATAGAGATGCAACATTGTTAACATTAATTTGATTCTTGTATTTAACCCTCAGGTATTCCTTACTTATTGGTCACACTCATACTCATTGATGGTCAAATGTGACCATACACTGTAACTATTTTTCAATTAAATAAGTGTTCTATATTTTAGTTCAGTAATGTTTATTGAGAGCATTTTGAAGATCTTTTGGTAGGCTACTAAATTACTATTTGTGCAATAATTATTGTCAATTAATGACCACTTGTTGCTCAAAAACAGTTCTCCAATTGAATAAATAATTAGATACGATCAAACACTAGATTTCTTTAAATGTGAAATTGTAAAATGTTAATAACTTATGCATCATTTTAGGACTTAGTATGCTAATATTTTTAATGAATAATGATTATATGCACACACAAGTGAATATTAATGAATGCGAGCACATTTAATTTGACCCATGAACCATTTAAAATAGTGCTAAGACAAACTATTTTTTTCCTTATTATGTACAGTAAGCTAATTAATTGATACCAGATTCTCAAACATTCATTCTGTTTGGTTACACAAAACCACTTAAATATAATTTTCCATTTAGTTTTATGTGTGTTGATAATTGAAATATTTGGTTAAGAATTATGATTTTAAACTTATTTTCAAAAAATAGAGAATAAGTCAACACATTTACAGTCCTATACAGCACTTGTATGTGTGCTTGGGTGGTTAACAGTGATTGGCCGATTTCGTTCTGACTGCTTGATAGTACAACTTTTCTTTTTATTTCAGCAACTTTATGTACTCCTTATTTTCTATCATTTTAGTATTTTTCTACACACACTCAACTCACTCAGACAGGGCTAAATTAAGCCAGAATTTAGCCTTAGTTTAAGTATAGCTTTTTAAACGTGCCTTAGGAAAAAAACATGACTGGTGTGCATCTTGAGATAAATTAATGACACTGATATATTTTAAGATTTGCCAGTTCAAGCTGCTTTCAGTTAAAAAAGCTTAAACATGCGTTTTAGTCTGGGACTTAAGCCTTGTCTGTAAAACCGGGCGTCAAAGACACACTAACTGATCTCTGAAAATTGTGTGGGAGAAATTGGAGGCAAACAGAAAGATGTCATTCTAACCGTCTATTTCAGAACAGTTCAACACAGTTACACAGCACTCTGATAACGTTCTAAATGTCAGTGGTTACAGCTGTGGTTACTTATGGTCACTGGCTGGGGTTTGTGTGCATTATTGAAGTTATTTGTTTTCTACACATAATGTGTTATGCATTCAAAGTTTCTTCTTGCTGAATGACGTTGGTTCATTTGAGCAAGATTGTACTTTAACAAATTGGATCTAGTTGGCTGTGTTGTGAAGTGGACAGAACATCACTTTTTTATCACACTTTTTTGGTTTGTTTGTGTGTGTGTTTTGTCTCAGTGCATGTCAGCAGTGTTTTCCTGGCGTCTAATATGATAAGCTTGGCATGAATTCACAGAGTTTATCTGGAAAACCAGCTGTGAGACTGAAGATACCGAAGTCTATTATTGACCACTTGACCACAGTTCAGTGATAAGTCAGCTGTCTTTCACCATTATTAAGCCAGAATATCATACTTGTTGGTGCTACTTTAACTTGGGCCAATAAGCAACCACCCAGAGTACCCCAGCAACCATATGGCATTGCAAACAGTTAAACACGTCATTGCATAAGCAATAGTTTAGTTTCTTGTACTCTCCTCAATGTTTAATATCTCTTGACTGTAAATGCCCGTTCACGCGATAACTATAAAGATAACAAAAAAGTTCTATATAGTTAAAAAAATCGTTCAATATTAAAGAATAGCAGAGTTCACAACACAGCGTTAATGATAAAGGTACAAAGGAACAATATCGCTGAAAACGCTTTCAGAACGATTTTATCCAGCTGATAAAATCAGAATCCATCCTGCTCTAATGAGCTTGAGCATTTAAGTGACAGACAAGTATGTGCTTAGAATAAACAGAACGATATAGTTTGCTGGTGTGGACACTAATATAGTTATACCGTAGTTATTGTTCTTTGTGTATTTTTGCGTGATTTAAAGTGCGTCCTAATTTGACTACCGGTACTTATGCATTATGTAATATGTGTTTTGTAGTACAAATAGTGTAAGTAGTGTGTTCACACAGAAAATTCCAGAAAGAAAAAATGCACTTTAAATACCTGGATGATGCACTTAACCGGAAAAAAATCAAAGTGTGGAATGCTACTTCATGAACTCAACTGTTGCAGCTTTATTTACTAAGTGGGGGAGGTGGGGCTATCAGATTCAGATTCTACATAGTGCATAGTGCATCATTTGGGATGCAACTTTAGTCTTCTGAAGCAAAAACTATAATACTATTGTTTTGGCAAATAAGATTGATTTTGCAAGTAGACGGTAGTATTACAAATAGGGTGTCCAAGTAAACTAACTTGCCTTAAAATGACTTCTGTACACTTTTTTGTCATTTCTTCATAAATGCCAGAAAACTAAGGATCATTAGCTATGAGGATAAGCAAAACTTTCATTATGTTGACAAATTTGGTTAAACCATAATTGTCTTGACAATTACAGTACAATGTTCAAATGTTTGGAGTTGCCAAGTCTCACCAAGGTTGTGTTCATTTTAAATACAGTAAAAAACAGTGATATAGTAATATTACAGTCATTACTCCAGCTTTCAGTGTCACAGAAATCATTCAGAAAGCATTCCAATATGCTGATTTGGAGCTCAAGATACATTTCTTATTATTATCAATGTTAAAAACAGTTGTGCTGCATACTATTTTTTGTGGAAACCATGATATTTAGGATTCTTTGATGAATAGAAATTTCAAAAGAACATCATTTATTTGAAAAAGAAGTCGCTTTTGATCAATTTAATGAATTATTGCTGCTAAAAAGTATTAATTTCTTTAAATAAATAAAAATCTTACTGACCCCAAACTTTTGAATGGTTTGGTACAAAAAATGATACGGTAACAATATGATTGTGGTCATTAGGGGCCTTATCACACACCCGGCACAATGCGACTGCAGGCACGCAAAGCAAGAGCTAATTTCAGACCAAAACAGTTATTATTTTCACGTCAAGCGTTTAAATTGCAAATGCTCTCATGCCCAAGTCGCCCATGGACGTGCTTGCAAATTCTGGCATGTAAATAGCTAATCCGCTATGGCTTGAGCGCAACTGGCTTTTAAAGGGAATGGGAGATGAGACTCTGATTGGTTTATTGCACGTTATGCCGAAACACCCACGACTCATTAAGAGACTGCGTACCACCCTTGTTTTGGACCATGTGCCTGGCACGCCGGTAGTTGTTTCCTTCGTTAATCTAGAAAAAGTGGATTCGGACACGGCAGTTCCACACGCGTTAACATAGGGCCCAAAGTGTATCACACTCTCCAGAGGACTTGTGAACTCAATATACATGCATTTGGCTGGATTAACACTGTTAATCTGAGCCGATTTGTGTGTTTTTTTTAATCTCCCATTTTGAGTTAAGACACACTTTAGTGAAACTGGCACATTTTACATTGTCTTTTATTTGTCATATAATCACCATCTCTCTCTCTCTTATCCACCAGGTCTAAAACTGCACAGACAGACTCTTGGCTGCTTAGCAACCCTGCATTCTGGAGGCCCCCTTATTTCTACAGAAGTTGTAGCCAGGAGGAGGTAATCTGCCCACCCATACACTCCCTAACACACACACACACACACACACAGACATTCAGCGGTGAACTTCAAGCTTTATGACTCATTGTTTGCCACGAAAACCCCAGCACTCTTCAACAGAGTGTTTAATGAAAATCTTGGAGTTTTAGTGATTTTATATGTGATGTTCATGCATATGTCACAGAGCAGGAGGGATTGTCCCTGCTGCTGCGTATGCTGGCATGGAGGGTTCTGGGTAAGGGTAGAAAAATGCATTCCAGGGCTGCCTTGGAAAAGTCACTGGCTCTCTGACACACACACACACACACACACACACACACACACACACACACACACACAGACAATTCTGGTTGGTTACTGCGGCACGATTTGGCTGCAGCTAAAGACAGAGGGGAGGGGTCTCTCTCTCTGAGTTGCCGTTCAGACTGAAACTGCTCTCTTGCAGTGCTTTTGCTGGCAGGATCACATGAAATAGGACATTCTGTCCGGGACGGGTTTACCTGTGGAAAATGTGTGTTTGGATAAGATGAAATACACTCTAGGATTGATTCAAAACACTTGAAAAGCAGGTATGTTTTCTGCGTCGTATGTAAATCGTTAATTGCGTAGTTGCATGAGAGAGCCTCTAACTTTTCTTCAGCTGTATACATGAGAGGGATGTCAGAGCTGGAGCTTTTTAAATAGCAATCATCCCAGTCTAATAACTTATATTAGATTGGAATGTAGAGCCTTATACATTCTTGGAGCACTGAGTTTGTTCATATTGCGATCTGTTCGCCGATCTATGCATTTGTATGGTGCTACACTATAGTTATGCAATGCAATGTTGATTTGTTTGTGCATGTGATGCTGGTATTGATAAGTGTGTTCTTGGAATCCGAATCAGTGTGTTACATATGAATGATGTAGTTATTAGAGCACATCCTCTTTTTGGATGCTTTCCAGGGCTCTTTGACATAACCAGGGTGATCGATTGATCTGTTTACGCATGTTTCCTTGCCACAATATTACACGTACCAGCACCAAAGTCAAATGCACCAGTCATCATCACTGCTTTAGAGCGACGTGACACTGTGTGCGTGTGTTATAAGATTATTTACTTTAGTAAGTACCCGTATACCTTATTCTATCTAGCCAATGATATTCAGAACCACTAATAATTTTTGAACCTATAAATGTTGACAGCTCTTTTACTGGATCACTGTAAAAAATAATGTTTGGAGACAGTAAAAAAGAGTTATTTGTTGAGGCTTGTGGGTATTTTGGTAAAGGAGACTCTGCAAATGACAAAGTAGACAACTTATCTCTATGGCAACTGTTGGGTTTTGACAGAAGTGTTTGAGAACCAAGAGAGATCCTTTACCTATTTATAAATATTAGGTGAAACTGTTTTACAGTGAAAACAAGATTGAAGTTATAATAGGCCTTAAAATAATAACCTCTAAGCACAAGTATATGCAGTTCGGTTTAATTTAAAAAAATGATTCTGCATTATCACATTTTGATTTTGCATAGAGTTCTCATTTGCTCTCTGTGCTAAAGTGAATGAAAGTATATTGAATGTGATAAGAACCTAATGGTAAAACATTAGATTGAGCTGAGTTCAGTCAAAAAAGTTCATTTGTAGCTTCACACACACAAAAGTAGAATAAAAATGATTAGGCATGGTAAGAATTACTACAGTATAATAAAGCTGACATAATTTTAAAGCAATGTACAGCAGGTGTTCAACAAATAACATACAGGCCTGTCTGAATCAAAATGAATCTGAATCACTTTTTTCCATGGCTGTTCTCATGTATTGAAAGTGCTGAAATATGAAATTAAAATCTATTAATATGTCATCATCGTAGCCATAAGCATTATATGTGGTTACATGTTTTTTTTTTTCTAAGCAGCATAATTACAGCTGAGCTCACAAACTACCGCACACTGCATATCTGATTAATTATATGCAAATAAACATGTACATACTTGTTTCAGAATATATTGCATTAGTTTTAGTATTTTATGTTGTGGTATAACCCAACATATATAGAAATGTGTAAATAAACTACTAATAAGTTGAAAACAATATGACACATTCTGTTTTTTTTTTTGTTTTTTTTTTGGGGGGGGGGGGGGGGGGGGGGAAGACTATCACCTGGCCCAGTGTCCTCTGACTTTTAGTTCATTAATGATTGCATACGAATTCAAGCACTAGTAGATCTGTTTTTTTTTATGTGTTTAGCATTTATTCTAGTCAGTTTATGTCCTGTGTACAGTTGTGCAAATCTGGGCTTGACACTCAGGCAATTAGAATAAGCCTATAAGATCAGTTTTGGCACCAAGAGCTACTATGGGGAATAAACACCTTTTCAACCGCTGTAGCAGCAGCCAAGCTAACAGCCTGCTAATGCTCAACTATGCAGTATAATTACACAGTATGGAGAGAGATAGACACAAAAAGAAGTCACAAAAAATATATATCAGAGCAAGCAGAGCAATACTTATAAAGGTCAGTATGTATATATATATATATATATATATATATATATATATATATATATATTTGTTTATCTGTACAAAATCACTGTTAAGATACCTTTATCAGTATTGCTCTGCTTGTGCAATGCAACCAGACTGTTATCAGAATGCATACGTAAAGTTATCGCACTGTGTCAAAGTCCTTCAGTTTCTGAGTTTGTGCTGTTTTCAGTGGAACAGTTTTTAATAGAACAGCTTTAGTCCTTAGGCTACGTCTACGTTTACCTGACCAGGGCACTTAGACAGGTGTCTGCATGTTTGAGAGAGAGAGAGAGAGAGAGAGAGAGAGACCTCTTTCCCTGAGCCTATTTTTAGGACTTAAATGGAAGACCGGAAGGGGAATAAACCATTTAGGAATTACCAGTATAGTTTGATTAAGTTTACAAATTAACATGCTAATTTTTCTGAATTAAATATCTAACATTTTGTAGGGTTTTGCATGCAAGAGTGATTGTTCACAGGGATACTAGAGGAGAATGCTATTAGAATGAGAAAGAGAGAGAAACTAGCATGAAAACTGAGACACAGTTGCATAATCTTGCCCATCATCTAATGACATTTATATGGAGGTGTAACTGTCCACCATGATAATTTGTGTTGTTTAAATCATCATCTATAAAGCTGTGGGCTGTCTGCACAGGCAAGTCAAAGAAGGACAATAGTGGTAACATGGAGGTTGCAAATACACATAAAAAACATTTTGTATGCTTTTGTTGGTCTCGTTTTTTAAAAGCAGCCTGACAATGCTAAAAGTGGCCAAAAATAGCTTTGTCAATTCATGCGTTGGTGGTTTAAGAGAGCAGCTTTTCGTCCTCACTTGCTGAAATGTTTTTTGTTCTAGGTCATCAGCATAATTCCTTGTTAGGGAATACTCACCTAATTAAACACCTGAGTAAAAACCGTGTTACAGATTGGCATTGTTTCCCAAATTATAAATATTATCCTGGGGAATTATGCAGGTGCTAAATGTGACCTGATGCTTAAGATGCTTTGCAGAAATATGATCAGATATTCTGTAAGGTTATAGTCGTGGAGTGGAGTATGTTGTCATTTTAGTTATGGGAAAAACAAATGTATTGTGTGTCCCATTGACAAAGAAATATCGTGACTCTATGGAAGGTCATACTGAAACTTAAATCCTGGGTTTTCCGATACCGAAAAACAGCTCAGTATTGATTATATAAGATCATAGGCCATTTTCTGTTGTTGCTGGAGCCCAAGGCACTGAGAAGTGTTCTAGAAATCCACTCAGTTCAGTCCTAGAACATTACATTCATTCTCTGGATCATTCTGTCAGGGATGGAAGCATTAGCCACCCTTCGCTTCACTGTTCTTTTTGCCCAGAGGGCCAGTGGATAGACTAGTAAAAAAAACTGGGTTGATGTCAGTCATTCACTGGTGTGACGATGCCATAGAAGCACCATTTCCATTTAAAAGCACATGCCACTTCCGATTTTTGAGCCTGGTATTTGTATGTTTTTAGCTCAGTTTATGCCCAATTATTGTAGGGAGAAAGTGGCAAAATTCACTTTTACATGTCTAAATATGCTCAGTCCAATTGAATTCCATATTTCATAGATTTTTTTTTTAAATTATCATCTGACAACTGACTTTTGAGTTATTTAGTTAATAAAATGTATAAGTAAATATATGTATAAAAATCTAATTAAATCAAATGATTAGGGCCGGGACTTTAACGCGTTAATTAAGATTAATTAACTACGGGACTTTAACGCGTTAATTAATTACGCAAAAAAAAAAAAAAATTAATCGCACTTATTTTTGCCCCGCGGAACGTTTTTCAATGAATGAGTTTTGACGGACCGATTATACTGGAACACCAACTAGCGCTCATGAGTCACGACAACAACCATGAAAACAACAAACCATAGTGAACATGAACGAAGAAGCTGATGAGACCGTTTTGCTTAGCCCCGTGGATGGGAAATTTAGTTTTAAAAAACGAAATGATGGAAGCGTCGACAAGAGCATGGTTGTGTGCAAGCTATACAACAGGGGTATCCAAAGTCGGTCCTGGAGGGCCACTGACCTCCTGCAGAGTTTAGCTCCAGCTTGCCTCAATACACTGCTAAAGTTTCTAGTATGCCTAATAAGACCTTAATGAGCTGGTACAGGTGTGTTTAATTGGGGTTAGAGCTAAACTCAGCAGAACAGTGGCCCTCCAGGAGCAGGATTGGACACCCCTGCTATACAACAAGGAATTTGCATATCACCGCAGCACATCGAGCCTCAAATATCACAAATATGCTTTTGCTACACTTAATGGCAAACATTGCACTGGTCTGCTGGACTGAAATAAATAAACAATATTTTGTTGATTAAGCTTATGTATTCAGTCATTATTCAATGGTATACTAAAAATACATGTGAAAAATTACTTCTCATTGTTCTCAGGTAAAATATTTATATGCGATTAAAATGCGATTAATTTCGATTAATTAATTACAAAGCCTCTAATTAATTAGATTAATTTTTTTAATCGAGTCCCGGCCCTACAAATGATATAAAAAAATATCTGTTCAAACTGAACCCTCACGTTTATCTCACAGATAGGTATGTGACGGTTTTGTCAGAGGATAACTTTCATAAGTGCTTGAAAAGAGGAAGAATATAGCTTGAGGATGATTATTTGGACAGAATGTTAAATACGCACATTGTAGAGCTAATTGTTTTAAGACTAAACCTAAATATATCCCAACATTCCTGACAGATATTTTTTTTTTTAAAGCAAACTTTCACCATGTAACCTCAGCCACATGTTTGCACTCTGTCCCAAATTGCACAATTGATGGAATTATTTCTTCAAAATAAATATCAAGTAACATAAGAGGCAGGGTGGAATCTTTTAGTTAAAAATGGCAATTTATTACCTACTTTAATTATGGATGCATGAAGGTATACTTAAAGGTCCCGTTCTTCGCGATTCCATCTTTCAAACTTTAGTTAGTGTGAAATGTTGCTGTTAGAGCATAAATAATACCTGTAAAATTATAAAGCTCAAAGTTCAATGCCGAGCGAGATATTTTATTTAACAGAAGTTCCCTTTCAAAGCCTACAGCGAACGGCCGGTTTGGACTACACCCCTGCACTTCCTTCTGTAATGACGTCACTAGAAGCGTTTGTTGACTAACCCTCCGCCCACAAGAACACGCAAAATAGGGGGCGTGGTCCTGTTGCTCTCCCCATGTGGAGAAGAGCGCGCATTCAGCGCTTGCATCTCCCCGTTATGGTAAGAGGCAGGACCTTTCCGGGCAAAGCGTGCTAAGCTGCTGTCCAATCACAACACGGGAAGCGCTGGCCCAATCAGAACTCGTTACGTTTTCTGAAGGAGGGACTTCATAGAACAAGGAAATCATCAGGCCGTTTTTAGGACAGAGAAAACAGCGCTGTACAGATAAGTAAATTGTGTGAAAATACTGTTTTTTTACACACGAAACATAAACTCATGTTATATTGCACACTGTAAACATAATCAAAGCTTCGAGAACACGCAAAGAACGGGACCTTTAATAATGTTTCACAATATTGCAATTTTTTATGTAAAATGATTTACGTTTGTTAATTTAGTCAAATTAATTATATTAAACTTGTCTTTTATTTATAGTAATAACATTTAAGCATTTTAGCTGTGTATCTCTAGCCTTGAGATTTGTGATCTTTCTGTCCCAGTGTGATGTCCGCTCTAAGTTATTTCAGTTGACAGGCATGCAGTGCAGCACAACAGGGCTCGCTTTTCTCATTAACTAATGCATTGTGTGTAGGTGCACTTAAATGTCTAGAACACTATGTAAATCTGTCAGGTGTGTGTGAGACCATGACGGAGAGTGTTTTTGAGAAATGTGACTGACATGTCTTGTAACCTCACATTTGTTAACCCAATCCAATCGTTGTCCCTCTCTTATATACTCATCACGCCCTGGGGTAAGAGGACTGACCCTAACACAGCAAGAATTGTTGCTGTGCCGCAGTATGTCTCTCTCTCACACTTTCTCTCTCTGGCTATCTGTCTCATCGCTATAATCTGGGTACACAGAGATGTAAAGCAAGTGTAGTTTTCAATCTCAGAAGATTATAGTGGCCTTGAACAACCCATGTTACACACTCTCGCTATGCAGGCCAGGGTCATGTACGTCATGTTCAGTATCCCACTGTTATCTCAGCTGAGCACATAGGAAGCAAGATTGTTACATAATATCATAATCACTGAATGTACAGTGATATACAGGGCTGTTGTTGGTTGTACAAAAGCAGTACTTTTAAATTTGATTTTAAAAAAAATGTGTGTTTGTGTGTGTGTGTTTGTATGTGTGTCCTTGTTTATATTACATTGTAGGGACCAAATGTCCCCATAAGGAGGATAGTAAAACCTAAGATCACCTACGTTGTGGGGACCAGCCAGCGGTCCCCACTTTTCAAAAGGCTTATAAATCACACAGGATGATTTTTTTTGAGAAAGTAAAAATCCAGAATGTTTCCTGTGATGGGTAGGTTTAGGGGCAGTGTAGGGGGATAGAAAACACGGTTTGTTCAGGTTTAAAAAACATTTTGTCTATGGAGAGTCCCCACAAAAATAGTGAACCAGACGTGTGTGTGTGTGTGTGTGTGTGTGTGTGTGTGTGTGTGTGTGTGTGTGTGTGTGTGTGTGTGTGTGTGTGTGTGTGTGTGTGTGTGTGTGTGTGTGTGTGTGTGTGTGTTATTATAATTTTTTTGTATTATTCAACTGCTAATCCATTAGTATTTTGTTTTGTTTCTGCTGGGATTCTTAGTTCCATCAATATTATTGTGCAAGACAATAGTTGAGCAATCAGCATTAAAGGTTTTAATAGCTGGTCCATTATTTTTGTTCTATTTAGCTTTGATGCCATCTATATCCAAGCTCAATAAGGTTAAATAAAGAAGATACACTTTCCAGTGTGCTACTTACTAACAATAGCAAGTAGCAAATCATCCTATTTTAAAGAGATAGTTCATAAAAAAAAGTTTTTTATAAAATAAGGCTCTTTTTTGGTCCTCAAATCTTGAACTGCCGTTATAAAGCTTGTAAGAGCCAGGACATTGTATTTGTCTGAAAGAAGAATGTCATATACACCACCTATAGGATGGCTTGAGGGTGGGTACATTATGGAATAATTTTCATTTTTGGGTCAACTATTCCTTTAAGTCCCTTGATTAAAAATAAGTCAACACAGGAAAGAAAAGTACTTTCACAGGGCATTTATGTCCTATATAGCAATCTCCATACTAGTTTTAAATTCATTAATTTGTTGTAACACCCATAACTCCCTGTAGTTGTCCACTAGTTGCCCATTGAAGCTAAGCAGGGAGCCTAGTCATATCTCCTGGGACAAACTAGATCCCTGCTGAAAGAGGTTTTAGTCAAGCCAACAGGGGGTGCTCACTCTGTTGCCTGTGTGGGACCTAATGCCCTAGTATAGTTATGGGGGCACTATACTGTATCAATCAAGAACATTAAACCAAGGCCCTGACTGTCTGTGGTTATTGTCAGTCCTTTTTATTATAATGAACAATATCTCCACCTGTCACAGGTTTCAATTCCCCAAAGGGGAGGCTCTTTCTTCTTGGAGAGTCGTAGCCTCCTACGTGTCGATTTTCATTTATACACATGTGTCCTTGTCCGTGTTGACGTGCAGTTACACATGCAGAGGGAGCATGTGTAACCCTCATGGAGGGGTTTTGGCAGACCAATCACAGCGTTTGTGGTCCACGTAGAATTGACGCGTTGTTACATTTTTGGAGAGGTGCACGTTAGGGTACGTTGTAGGCTACATGTGCAACACACAGCCTATGACGTAGCTACGGCGTATACTCGACGCAGAAGTATAAATTGGGCTTTAGAGAGTCAAGACTGGTAACCCGGAGGTTGTGGGTTCCTTTCTCAAAACCAGCGTGTGTGGTGTACTGGGGCTGCCGTCACATCATCCAAGTGAATGCTGCACACTGGTGGTGGTTGAGGAGAAACCCCCTGATATGATTTTGCAGTTCAAATAAACAAAGTAATATGTTATATAATAACAATGGTTTTTGAAACATCTCATTAGTTTTAAAGGAGGAGATGATCCGATTTTGTCTCTGTTCTGCATTATTAAGTTTGCTTATCTTGTTCTCCGGAGTGATATGAACTTGTGTTGTCAGCAGCTCTCTCTCATCAAAAAATAGCCACATCTGTCACATAAGCATATATCTGGAGGGTCAACAGAGGAATATTTTACCTACAACGTATTTATTGCCATGTCAATTAGACAATGCTATTAATTATCATTAGTGACATTTTCAGAAACTATACCTACCACTACTTGAATACAATTAATACCCTCAGTCCCACTCAATACTTCACAGTTAATGCTTACATTTTTGCAGTGTCATGACTCTTATAAGGTCATACACCAGCTTTCAGAAAGGGCATAGATGCATTTTGCCACCCACTCATCCTCTCAACCCGAGTATATATCAGCCTTTTCTTTGTGTTAAAAGATCACTGGTGTATTCAGTGAAAGGTTTTTGTGAGCTGAACAATCAGACTCTTGGTCAGGACCATTCAGCATTTGTCTGGAAACACAAGGACACCATTGTAGAAGTAACTGTCACCATTGCCTTGTGTGTGATAGAGAGAATGCCCTGAATATAAAAGCCTCAAAATAAAAGCCTCCTCCTTTTATTAGCTTCAATCTGACCTACATTATCACCCACATTTAATTGAAAAGTGTGACTCTGATAACGCAGACTTGATTGTGCAGGTGCACTATCATGTGTGTGTCTAAACTATGCAAAGAGTGGCTAATTTAATGAGAAATGTTCATGCCGGCAGCGCTGAAAAAGCTGTTCCCTTATTCAAGCAGCCTGACAGTGTTCATGAGTCAGAGTGAGATAAAGATTTATATAGTATATTATATTATATTATTAGTTAGATATAAAAGCTAAATGTATACATCAACAGGTATAATAGCAGCTCATAATTGTATAAGCTGAACATTTATTTCTTGCAGAAAGAATATTGAAGAGTATGTAGATGTTTGTGCTACTTTCTCTCCTTTGACTCTTCCTAGAAGATTAGTTAGCAGTAGGGGGCAGTGCAAGTGAAATTGCCAGTAGGGAGCAGTAGTGCTCTTTTATACATTCCCTACAAGACGGCATTTTCTTTATATTATAAAATATTATATCTCATCAAGTTTTGATCAAATTTAAGGTAATGTTTTACCAAAAAAAAACTTCTTATATGACCTGGATTTCCATGTGTTTATCTCATGCTTTATAATCTTTAAAAATCTAACAGTACAGATCAGGAGATGAAATGCAATTGACTGAAAAAAAAATTGTGTTGTCTTTTCTTGTTTTTCAGAGTCAATAAAAGGGTATCGGCAAAACCATGGATGCCATCTGAATGATCAAAGGAATAGACTTTCTATGATGAGAAACACCTTGATCCCATCTTCTACAAAGTTGAGTATTTCCCGTCCATCAGTGCTGAATTGTATCTAGCTATGGGGGATTTGACTGCATTATAGTGTCTCAATCCACATGTCTCATGGAACCACCAGCCAACACGTCTGAACTTCCACCTCCTGCACTCCCCAAGAGACCTTCTCAGGTATTTCAGCATGGGATGTGTCTCCCATTACACAGTAGCGACCAGAGTAACAATGCTTTTACTTCTGAGTCCTCACTGTCATCATGGAAAACCTCGCTCCAGTACGACAGAGGTGAGACATCACCGGACTCCATGCGTAGCTTGAGCAGCCTGAGTAGTGCCAGAACAGATAGTCCTCTGGATGTGGACATGCCAGACG
The DNA here is from genome assembly GCF_024679245.1 of Pseudorasbora parva. Lineage (NCBI taxonomy): Eukaryota > Metazoa > Chordata > Actinopteri > Cypriniformes > Gobionidae > Pseudorasbora > Pseudorasbora parva. Next base: position 43,938,647 of record NC_090175.1, on the reverse strand, counting down.
TGGAGATGGGAAAAGCAACAGCCAGCAGTGATGATTCAGGCATACAGAGCCCAGACTGCAGACCAGACTACAGTGAAGACAACGACAACTCTGTGTCTGTCTATCTGGATGCTAATGAAGACTGCTGGAGTGACAATGACAACCATAATGTTACTCTGGTGGTAGCACTAAAGGTTGGTCAAACTGATGGTGATGCTGCATCCTTGTGCTCTTCAGAAAGCAGTAGTGGTGAAGATGATGATGATGATGATGATACTAAAGAAGAAGAGGAAGATGACTCTTTTATTTCTTTAGCCTCTGTAGAATTAATGATGAAAAGCCAAGTTGATGCCTCTGCTATGCAAGTCTTCACCAGCTCTGAAGTGATAATGCCAAACAGTGTTTTACCAGACATTTTTGAAGGCCAACCAGCAGAAGTGCCTAACATGGCTACGGTTAATGAACCACAGAGGGAAGTTTTCCACGAAAATGGGGAAGTCTCTGTCGAGTTGTCATCAGCCATTCAAAGAAATGACATAATGAACGAGACAGTGGTGTCTCCTGAATGCAAGGTCTCTATACCCATAACAAGTAGCAGAAACATAACTTCTTCTCGCTTATCCATCTCAAAAGAGGACAACCAGCCAAAGTCTACAGCAAAAAAGACCAACGATCTGGCTGGACATTTTCTTGCCAAGCCTCATACAAGGGCTGCTCTGGCCAAAGCTACAAAACCTGAGGTGAAGAGGTTCCCCAGGCCAGACCTGAGGAATGTGAAGGCCAAGATCATCTCCAGGGCTGCCTCTGTGCCAAGATCAGCCAATCCTGCAAAAACAAACACGAATGTTAAGCAGTCAGCTTCAGGAAGTGTGAAAGTTCCTGCTAGTAGGAAGGTGGAAGACAATGCTGTTAGAAAAAGAAGTAGATCATCATCAACCCATACAAGAGGGAAAGAAACAAAGACATGTGCAGAGGTTGCTTTTAATACCGGTCAGGAGAAAGATGTAAACACTTTATCCTTGCCAATACAAGGAGAAGAAACAGAAATGAAGTCAGAATGTCCTCTTTTAACTGATTTTAAAGATGAAGGAGAACCTCAACTTGAGAAAAAAGAAGGGGGAGAAACCTCTAAGGGTAACAGCAAGGTTAGTATTAATTTGTCCTCTTTTTCAACTTCTTTCCTGCTGTTTAATTATTGATTGTTATGACAATATATATATATATATATATATATATATATATATATATATATATATATATATATATATATATATATATATATATCACTGTGTAAGAAGGACATATTTCTCTTCTCTGGAGAAATTTGCATTATATTTAGCACAATTTTTTTTTTTTTTTTTTTTTTGCATGTAAAAAAGGTTTTACATTTTGATAACTTTTATTAAGGTATATCTATTTACATTTTACTGTTATTAAACATTTTTTAACATTTTATTAACAGAATAACAGTTACATTAGTAATGTGTATTAGTATTACAGTAACTTTTTATTATTAATTACTTTCATCAAGGTTTATTTATTTACATTTTATTATACTGTTTAAACCCTGTTTCAGAAAATAAAACTATAAACATATTTTAATTTAATTAAAAACGACTTTAATTTTAATTATTACAACTTTATTAGTATTTTATGTAGTACATTTAGTTTTTAAACTTAGAAAGTTAGTAAGGTTTATTTCAATTAGTTTTATTTTATTAGTGTTTTTTTATCATTTATCAACACTTAGTAAAACATTTATTCTAGTTTACTAGGGGTTCAAGAACGAAGTGCTTGAAAACCTATTATACTTGTAGTGGTTTTTATTCTCCCGTAAAACGCATCATGCAGACCAAACCGTAAGGGCTAGAGACTTGAAACTTGGCCAATAGGTAGTACAAAAAACGAGCAGAGGTTATCAAATTATAAACCAGATTGGCCTATAGGTGGCGCTATAACGATCAATTGCTCGAACTGCTTATAACTCCTAGACCGTTGGCCTAGCCTCAAGTGCCAGACTAGACGCATGCCTCGGATTGGCTCGTGACCTGGTAAAATATCCGGCTATTTTGGCTTTTTCCAAAAACCTACTTTTGCGAACTAGTTGTATTATTATTATTGTTTATCTACATTTTATTCATAGGAAATAATTTATTACTTTAAAATGTATGTTTAGTATTATTATGAAAAGTATTATTTCAAATAATAAAATATGAAACATTATTATTGATTATTGCTAAGGCCTAAATCTGACCCTTTCTGTATATTTTGAAATATATTAATATAAGAAACAGTTACTTTAAATAAAAACATTTCACAATACTGTTTTACTGTATTAGTGAGAAAAAAGACCTTTTAAAAAAGACCTTTTCGTAGTTTGTTAAACTGTAGTGTATATTCTTTATTATTTTCTTGTATTATTTTTATAATATATTTTGTCAAATAATCGATTTATCCATCCCATCTTCAATTACCAACAATTTGACCAAAATAATATAATAAATAAAATATATAAATAATGACCTTACATCTCTAATGAAGCGTCTTTTGATTAGTTAAATAAACTACTGAGATGCACAGAAAGAATCAGACCTCAGCCAGTTTAAAAATGTTTATTTTAATCGCCAATAGAAGCAGTTATTAATGTTTAGAAAGTATTATTGATTCGCAACATATGTTAAATGTGATCCAAAAAGGACCTTTCAAGTTGTTTGCGTCATTTATAGACATGCATCCAAATCTTGCTCTACTTAAACTGAAATATTTAAACCAACATATTAATAGCAGCTGTCTGTTTCCATGTCAATCTTCTCCTTATGAGGAGAACCGCTTCAACAAGTCCGGCTCTATACGTGTCAACACATGATTGTGCTATGCTGTTATTCAGGCTTAAATGTGTTATTAGCTTGGGTCCAACAAAATGTTGAGAGTAAATATAGACCTAAAAGTTTTTAAAAATGTAAATACTGTGATTAAAGTTTTTCTATATCTGTTTGCTGTCCAAGAGGCAAATGCTTTACATGTTTTTGTTTTATAACTGTTAAGAAACACCCAAGAGCCAGTCTCTCTCTCTCTCTCTCTCTCTCTCTCTCTCTCTCTCTCTCTCTCTCTCTCTCTCTCTCTCTCTCTCTCTCTCTCTCTCTCTCTCTCTCTCTCTCTCCTCTCTCTCTCTCTCTCTCTCTCTCTCTCTCTCTCTCTCTCTCTCTCTCCCCCCCCCCTCTCTTTCCTGCCTTTTTCAACTTGGTTAGAGAACATGACTGAGATGTTTTTGCCAGTAAAACAACTGTCTTGGAAGGAAAAGAACAGAACGTGAAGGGAAATATTCTTTAGAGGACTCGTGAACACTGATTCAGACAACAGAATCTTTCCACAAACTCACTCCATGTGTGTGTTGAGTGTTTAAAAACGAGGGGGAGAAAAGGAAAAGATCTGGGCTGGTCCTGGCATCAGAAGCCCTGAGGGAATAACACAATAGAAACGTTTTTCCCTTTGCTTTTTTCTTTTTTTTCTTCTTCTGCTTTTTGGTGCTGGCGAGTCTTATTTCCCCTCCCTCCTTTCCGCTCCTCCTCCCTCTCCTTCACCGCTCTCGCTTCTCTCTCTCTGTACCGCTGCACATTTTCTGTTTGTTCTGTGGAATGGCCAACACTATGGTTACCCTACGGCGCCCAGAGTTGGGATCTCTCGCTTGGGATGCCGTCACTAACCAACGACTCTTTCTCCAGACTGTGTCTTCCAAGCTGGGACCATCTCTAGGGACTAACAGTACATCCACCTCTGGACCCCCAGAACCCAGACCGAAGCCCTCTAGCAGAGAAACCCGACCCACAGGTAGTCTGGGTCCACCGGGAGGCCGAGCGGTTCAGCCGGCTGGTGAGTTTTGCTTGTTTAGTGCACCACATGCACAGAACAAAATCTCAAAGGCATTGTTTAAGGAAGTAGACAGAGTGCTAACGATACAGTGGAAGAGCCTCTAGATATGTTTTGTTCAGTTTCCTGTAGGCTTATACTGATATTAAAGTGGTGAGCATCACTGTCACAGATTAGGTAACTTGAAAAGTGAAAAATCTGAAGTTTACTGCCTTTCTGCAATTACATTTTACACGGCAGGGTTGTGTTTTCTCAATGTGCATACATAGTTTATATATATATATATATATATATATATATATATATATATATATATATATATATATATATATATATAGGAAATTACTTAATTATAAAGCTGATTAATTTATGTTTTTTATTTGTACTTTTCCTGGGGATCAGGTAAGATATTTTAAAATAAATTAATATTTTTTACAAAGCAAGGATGCAAAGATGATCAAAAGTGATTTAAGTGCTGAACTTGAAACTACTTGAAATAATATATTTTTTTTCTTGTATTATTTTTATAATTGATTTTGTCAAATAATCAACTTCTCCATCCAATCTTCAATTACTAACAGTTTGACAAAATAAATGATAATATAAGGGAATAAAATATAGAAATAATTACCAAACCAAAAAGTAAACTTTTTGCATTATTTACATTATTTATGAATCAGTTTCAAGGATGTCCTCAGATGCCCTCAAATGGGAGGTTTTGTAAGATTTAACTCTTGGGACAAACAGAACTTTTATAGTGGTCCTCATTATTTTGAAGGATCCTAAATATGTTTTTTGCCTCTGATATCAACAGGTTTGTGCGAGAATTAGGGTTGGCGTTTAGCAAATAGAATCACCTCCATTTAAAAACCATTAGGCCTATAAAATATCCTGCTAGTGAATCTAACATGTGTCTGGGTTATTGAGTGAGCGCGAAGCTGCAGCTGGTGTTAATAAGCCTGCAGAATTCAACACTTCAGTGTCCAAACTCTGCGTAGTGTTACGTAACTCTCCTTTCTTTCTGTGGCCACATGTTCAGCATTTAAAGCCATAACACACACTTTGAGTTTAACACTGCACTTAACTTCTGTTTCCTATCTCATATTGTCCATTCATCTCTCTCGCTTTTTGTCATTCCCTCTCTTTCCCTCCTCCCATCCCATCGTGTCTATGTCTGTCCATCTGTGTGTGTAGCCTAAGGCAGTTTTCCTGGTCTGGTCAGAAAAAGACATGTCTCATTGTGCTCTGTATGTGTACGTGTGTACATGTCTACACTTTTGAAAAGTTTGGGGCTGTCCCGTAACTTAATCTTCCTCTGTGACATATGCTTTCCTTTCTCTGTCTCTTCTTGCATGCGTTTCCTCTTTCTTTCTATACATGTGGATGCAAGGATATGTTTGGGTGCAAGTGGTTTCTGGGGCCATATTCTTTATGTTTGTATGTGTCATGTTTCAGTGTCAGTAAAAAGTAGAATTGAATCAAGAAGAGAAGGTCACATTTCTCCTAGACAATCGTCGTCTTGTTTCCTCACAGAGACCACTGGCCCACACTGTGACTTTTGCTCCACAGTTTAGAAGCTGACAATCAGGGGAAAGTTTTGTGTTGAATGATATCTGTTACTGTGGGGTCAGTCTCAGGAAACAGTGGCATTTGTTTAAAGCTCTTTTTAGTTCATAATGCAGAGAACGTTGGAAAATAAATAATTCATTTCATGGAATATAGTCAAATTAAATGTATTTAGACACTGTCAACATTTCTCACATTATCACAGTTTATTTGCTATATAGTTTAGAAAATGCGTGTTTGAAGAAATTCTGAACTGTGTCTGAACAAATTCATCTTGATAATGTCAGATAACTTTGATAGAAAAGTATCTAATGCATTACAATCAACTAATCATTTGTCAGCTGTTAAATTTAAGTACACAATTAGACAGTTTAGATCAACCAATTACCAAGTAATGCTTCATTTTGTTCAGTATGTGGTGTAAAAGGTTGCATTAGCAATTAAAGAAAAAACACTTCACCAAAACATGGTCAGGTCAAAGTGTCTGAATAATTTTGGTGCCAAATTTTCATCAATTTTACTGGTAATCCCCTGTACGAAGAATATTTGGTTATAATATATTATAGTTTACTTCATTTTGCTATCCTCACTTACATAAATGAACTATAGTGTCCTGCTCCCACTAGTAAACAATTATATCTGTTATCTGAATCATTTTTGGTTTGACTGTATACAGTGCCGTCGCTCCCACCACATGCATCCCGCACTGCACGTAGGGCACCAAGTGCTGAGCGGAACACCACAAGAATTTTCCCTCTGCACCCCCACCCTCACTCAAAAAAAAATTATGCTCAACCGTTATCATACATTTATAATAGGCCTACACTACCTTTCAAAACTTTGGGGTCAGTTTTATTTTTTATTTTTAAGAAATAATACTTTTATTCAGTATTACATTTATTAGAAGTGAAAGTAAATACATTTTAATGTTACAGAAGATTTCTATTTCACATAAATACTGTTCTTTTGAACTGTCTATCATAGAATAAAATAAAAATAAAAGTGTATTACAGTTTCCACACAAAAGCTGCACAACTGTTTTCAAATCTAATCTGCCACGAGTGTCGTCTAGCAACTCTCAATACACGTCTGAGCTGTGAAACCAAAGTCTGGTCGGGCCAATCACATCGTGTATAGAGTCGGTGGGCGGGGCTTAACATGATGACGTAGATAAACACAGAAACTGGCTAACGGCGGTCTTTCCAATCAGCTTTGACTGCGACTCTGGAAAACTTGTTGTTAAGCTTTTCTCTGAGAAAAGAACAAATAACGGCACTGAAGTCATTCTTAAGAAGGGAAGATGTGTTCGGAGCTTTGGCGACCGGATACGGCGAAAGTTTAATCTGTCAGCTAGCTCTGCTTCACCTTCATTGCTCTGGTTGGTGTAGCGCTATCCTATCGCGTGCAGAGAGAGTTGGAAGACAACCGTTTATCCCGCCCCTCGGATTGAGCCCTGTCAATAGTGAGTTTCCAGACCAAACATCTTGATGTGGGTCCCGCCCGTTTATCCCGCCCATTTTTCAGAGCAATGAAGGCTTGTCAGGCTGCCAAAATATGCATATTAGAATTATTTCTGAAGGATCATGTGACACTGAAGACTGGAGTAATAGTGCTGAAACTGCCATTTTAAAATATATTCAAATAGAAAACAGATATTTTAAATGATATTTCACAAATTACTGTTTATGCTATTTCATCTTAATAAATAAATGTCTTTAAATTTACTAATGAGACAAATTTCCTGTGAAATGCCCTGTAAATATCCTATCCGTTTCGCCCACAATGATTTTTTCTTATGTGTTTGGTTGCTTTCCTTATCTTGTTTTAGTAGTTGATAATAAACCCACTTTCAGATTAAAAACCAAAAGTCAGACTTTGTCTGGAGGTGAACAAGCAAAGTGTAATACCATGTGTTCTCCAACAGGTGGCGTTTATCCCATTTATTGATCTCACTCCTTTTGATTTCAGTGTCACATAACACTTAGGAAAAAGCAGGGTGTTCAGAGAGTGGTTTCTGGATCAGAACGTGAAGAATCTCACTGTACCAGGCCAACAGATTCAAACCTCCATGTAAATACACCAGCCGACATAAGTATTTGTGTTGGTTGGTCTCCATAGCAGTGCCCCCAGAAGACCTTACATTATGTACAGTACAGAATGTGCTTGTGTGAGGTGTTGTGTCTCTCTCTCGCTCTCTCTTTTTAATTCACAAAAACACAAACAGCTTCTACCTACTGGAGTCAAACAAGTGTTCTCACAAGGAACTGATCTGTAGTGTAGAAAAAGAAACAGGATACAGGAAACACAAAGATTTCACACTACTGCACATTTAACAAAGAAAAAGAAACAAACACAACTGCCCAGTTGTGGAACTATAAAAATGATCTGCTTAAACATTCACCAATGAATTAAAAGAGTAATATTACATTTAATGGAAAATGTATTACTTTACACTGGGGAAATCATCATATGCACATTTGAACAGCTTTTTCTTTGACCTTTATCTGTATATATAAAAAAAATATATATAAAAAATAATTTGCTCACACTTTCAGCCTGTTTAAAAGTATGCTTTGTTTGTGTTCAAGTTTATGCATTTACCCCAGGCAGAATTTATGTAACTTGAGGAATGTTATCTTGACTTTAGACTAATAATTTAATAATTATAGAAACCTTTGAAATGTCTATTCAGAGTTAGTTTTTTTTTATACCAGGCATTGAAAATACATTGTGTTTATTATACCAGGCTGTTCGTTTTTGAAAAAAAAGAAGAAGAAAAAAAAATCGTAATAGAAATATTTAAGTGTTCATGACAGCATTGTTTTATATTGTTTTATATAAAGGAGCCTGAAGGCCTCTAGGCAACAGCAGATGCAAAAAAAAATAACAGCTGGAGCAACAATAATCAATAGATAGTTTTAGGACAGAATTAAGATTTAAAAATCAAATGTATCAGCGTGCAGTGAACATGGCCATGAAACCGCTGTAGTGAAACAGCGCATGCGCGGGTAAAACTGCTGTAGTGAAACTGCGGCTCTGCAGACAGATATTATTGGATCGAGCTGTAAAGCCCTGCATTTATGCCCGAGCCCGACGGGCCCCGACTTTTTTACGCCCCTCGGGCCGGGCTTCGGGCCAATTTTCACGTCATACCTAAAACGCGGGCCGGGCTTCGGGCCTTTTTATAGGCTTCTCCTTCGTTTTATATTTATTTTATCAATTAAAATAAACAATGAGTTCTGCGCTGGTGGAAACAACACGAGACCATAATAGCTAACGCGACTGTCAAGATGGCTCGCACAGTGTTCAGAGCATAGGTTCAGAGTCCGCGCCAGCAGCAGCAGCTTGCGTTTCTTCAGCGCGGAGACACACTGCACGCGGTGTGAGCGTGGCGTTTCTGTTGCGTGTCATCCGCGGGGCGTCTGGTGCTATTAATGTACAGGGAAGCCCTATACTTCATGTTAAATGTAAATATATTGCCTATTGATACAGCAAAGACAACTTCGGCAGTAGCCGGCCCATACCATATCCATGGTTTTGACGGCAAAAGAATAATTCGTTCTGTATTGACTGGTTTAATATTTCAAAATCGATAATTAGGCTATGTTGTTTTTTATTATTACAATTAGGCCTATCTGCATTTATGTTAACCTACAGACTTTCAAACATGAAAATGTCATTATGTGTCACAATGTGTTATGGGCTATATGTTGTAGTCAGATAGATATGATGGTGCTGCAACACGCATCGCCGCAAATGACTAATGCAAGCCAACGCAAATGGCCGTAAATGAAACTTAAAATAAGTCTAAGATAGTCAAAAACACCATCATCTTCAATAAAAATGAATGAGATGAATGAGATCATTATCTTACCAGTGCGTCGCGCTCTCTTATGTGGTCTTTGAATTTGAAATAAGCTGCTGAATAAAATGCATCTTAATCTTTTGCTTCCGTTGCTGTATGAGCATATACCCCGGGAATTGAAGATGGGATTTATATTCATTTGCGTAGGTGTAAGGTAGGCTATAAGACAACCTGCATGTGCTTTTTTTATTTTATTTGTTTAGCTCCGCGAGAGCCGCGAGCAGAATCAGCCTGCCTCAGTTCGTCAAAAATGCCTTTTAGGCTACTGGTGGTAATAGTTGGCGAAATTAACTAACATTGTGATGCTTGAAGTGTTTTATGGATTTTATTATAGGCAAGACAAGTCAAGAGTTGATTTGAGAGACTAAATTAATTAAATATGCGGTTAACTCACTGTCGGCCGCTGGCCGCTTTTGGTCGTCACTTAAAAAAATTAAAACTTTAATTTAACAAACAAAAAAATGCTCTAAACATTTTTCTAAATTAACTTAATAAAGGAACGAAACGAAAAATAACTACTTTGACATTAAAAACAAAACAGAACTATTTTAATGGCTGCAACAATGTAAAAAAAAAAAAAAAAAAAAAAAACGGGCTCCAGTCAGACTCGGGCCGAGAATTTTGATAAGCTGTCGGACACGGGCCGGGCTAGGGCCTCAGCGTCTCGGGCCAGGGCCGGGCTAGGGCCTAGATTTGAGGCCCGTGCAGGGCTCTATCGAGCTGGCTTTACCCAGCCTAGCAAACACCAGTAAATTGATAAGCACAAACCTTAGTGAACTCCTACAAATGCATATGCTCCTACAAATACATATGCAGTAAGTTCAGCCTCGAAAATAACCGTGCCCACGCCTTTTCAGCGCTATCACTGCATATCTTTAGTAAATCCTGGCAGTAGTTTTTTAACACCAAACGAGTGTTTGCGCTGGCGTAATCTGTTAGTAAATCTGTTCCTTATAATGATAGAAAAGATTTCTGTTTCAAATAATTAATGTTCATCTTTTTTTTTTCACTGTTACTACAAAAATAATAAGCAGCAAAACTGTTTTCAACTGTGATAAATTCAGCTTTGCCATCACATAAATTAAATTACATTTTCAAATATAATAAAATAATTTAGTTTAAAAAATAATTGTAATATTTCACAATGTGTAACATTTACTGTAAATGTATCCTTACTGAGCATATTATACTCATTTTAAAAACAGTAAAAAAAAGAATGTACTGAACCCAAACCTTAGGATGGCTGTGCATATTATTAAGTACTTGTTAATACAGCTTTAGCCGTTACATAAAAATGGAAAACAAAATGAGTTGTTTTTTTATGTGCGAAACATCATATTGTAACATGCTAGATTACTGCACACCACCTTGTATGCTGAGCTTCTTGATCCTTAAATCTTTTACAACCTATAGAGGAAAGGTGATAAATAAAAGTGTTCACACGCAAAAATCAGTGAGGGTCATCTATACTCATGTCAGTTTGTATGCCTGAACATGAACATTTCCTAAAACAACTTTTTTTTAAGGAAGAATTATTATGTGTATGGAGGTGCTCAAGATCAGCCTGGCTGAATTCAAATTGATATTCTATGTATAGAGGCAGTCTTTATTAAATAATTAAACACTCTGGGAGTGCAACTGGCCAAATAGAACTGCTTCGAAAACATATTGAGTCTAGCTGGAATAAGCTTTGGTACGATAGCAAGTAGAATTTAATGATAACCCTTTTGTTCTTTTGTGTTTAGGTATTCCAAGGATGCGCACCACAGACAAGTCCGCAGTACCCTGCAGCCCAACTTCTGTTTCCAGCTCTTTTTGTAAGAGTCCTCAGAGAGCTGCCTCTTCCAAACTGCCTGTCAAAGGCCTTCCCACAAGCCCCAGCTCCTCATCACTGGGAAGTACCATCAGCGAAAACAACGGTATTGCTGTAAACAAAGGTGTGTGTGTGTGTATAGAGTCTTAAAGGGTTAGTTCACCCAAAAAAAGAAATGTATGGCATTTGTGACTCACCCTAATGTCGTCCACAACCGTAAGACCTCCGTTCATCTTCAGAACACAGTTTAAGATATTTTATATTTAGTCCGAGAGCATATATGGAAGTGTATGCACACTATACTGTCCATGTCCAGAAAGGTAATAAAAACATCATCAAAGTAGTCCATATGAGACATCAGTTAGTTCATTGGAATCTCTTGACGCATCGAAATACATTTTGGTCCAAAAATCACAAAAACTATGACTTTATTCAGCATTGTCTTCAGTTCCCTGTTTGTTTTCAATCCTCAAATTAAGATTCAAACGTTGTGAATCAGCGTATTGATTCATGATTCGGATCGCCAATGTCACGTGATTTCAGCAGTTTAGCAGTTTGACACACGATCCGAATCATGAATCAATACGCTGATTCACAACATTTGAATCTTAATTTGAGTATTGAAAACAACAGGAAAGGGAAGACAATGCTGAATAAAGTCGTCGTTTTTGTTATTTTTGGACCAAAATGTATTTTCGATGCTTCAAGAGATTCTAATTAACTAACTGATGTCTCATATGGACTACTTTGATGATGTTTAAATTCCCTTTCTGGACATGGAACAGGAAAGTGTGTATACAATTCCATATATGCTCTCAGACTAAATATAAAATATCTTAAACTGTGTTCTGAAGATGAACGGAGGTCTGACGGTTGTGGACGACATTAGGGTGAGTCATTAATGCCATACATTTCATTTTTGGGTGAACTAACCCTTTAAGTTACCATCTGCATCTTGACAGTTTTCAAGTATACTTGAAAACCTCTCTAACCTCTAAAATATATGCTTTCCTCTTACTCACGCTGCATATAATCCTTTCTTTGATCATTATTTTGTCTTGGTTTCTAGTATAAAAGAAATATGCAAATTAAACATGTATATGATATGCAAATTAAACATGTACTGTATATGGTAATCAGTCATTACCATAAGTAAAAATTAAAGTGACGTGACGGCCCATATTCTGAATTTGTCCTCTGCATTTAACCCATCCAAGTTATTGCACACACACACTGCAAACCGTGGACACACAAACCCGTAGCAGTGGGCAGCCATTTGGCTGCTTACCCCGGGGAGCGACTGAGGGTTAGGCACCTTGCTCAAAGGCACCTCAGTTGTGGGTATTGACGGTGGAAGAGAGCACTGTTATATATTACCATGGTATTAACATACTATGGCATTAAAGTAGCATGGTATTAACATTTGCGATACATGGCCCTTTCTCTCTGAGCTTTAATGAAATCTTCAGCGCTCAGACTGCCCTCATTCCTTTCCTCAGGTCAAAGGTCACATCTGCTCAGAGTTTGTGAGTTCTGCTCAAAGCTCAGTGACTGTGAGCAACAGTCATATACAATACAATCTCTGCCATTCCAAGGCTGTGCGCTGTAGACATTAATCACAACATCCTCCACACAACACCCTCTCAGAATCATGATTAGTTTATTCCCACACTCTCCTGCTGTCCCACACTCGGAACTTAAATTCAAGAATAATCAAGATTGCCGCTGGGTTGTCATGGAAAATTGGAACAATGAACTCTAGTTTCATTAGGAATGGGTGTGAATGTGTTTGGCTAATGACTAAAGAAGATTGTCAAGGTAAATACAAAATTGCTCATTAAAATTGACACAAAAGCCTTTTATTTGAATGATTAACTGATAAAGTAATCATGTTGTTGTGATATGATTAATTGCTTAGCTTTGTTCTGGTATTTGAGATTTTATAAGATTAAAAGATAAGGCATATTGTCAGATATATAGACATTTAAACAAACTTAAAAACAAAACAAAAAATATCACTTAATTTAAAGGTAAGATAACCAAAAACCACTAGAGCAATGTTATACATTTTGTTGACTTGTGTACTTGCATTATCCCAAATGATTAAAAGAATGTTTAAATCCAGAGAAATAAGCCATTTTAACAATTTTAATAGCATTGCCTATCGATGACATCACACCCCCGTTACCCTCGATTTCAAGATTTATTTTGTAAAAACCATGAAAACACCAAAGATGTTTTAATATATAATGTGTTTTATTGGACAGATGAGCAACTGTTTGAATAAATCATTGTTATATAGCTCAACACGTTTAGTCTTAATGTTTAAATCTCGGTTTCTTGATTTACTGTGAGTTTTACCATGCCTAATATCAGTCTAGCTTATTGCAGTGTGCAACCAGTGTCTCTTAGTAGCTGCATAGTGAACGCACAGAGTAACATTATAACATAACTTTCAACACACTCAGCTAGTGTATCTAATAATGATAAAACAGCGCTGCGTTATGTATGAATGAAAAAGCGAAAGCGGTCGTCTGCAGAATAATAAAAACTGTGACATCCAGGCATTATCTAGCTATGCATTTTTTTCAAATGCATTTTTTTCAAGCGACCTCTAGCTCTGAAAAATTACATATTTTGGCTTTAAGTGAAATAAAAAAACTGAACAAAGTGCATAAAACAAGACAAGATATTTTCCCTGAAAACTAAAAAGATAGGGTTTTCTTGCATTGTACACAATATTATTTTATAATAATGTGATGTGATGATTTTTTTATCAGTTCCTTTTGACGGGATAAAGAGTGAGGAGAAGTCTGTTAAGCAATCACCCACATCCCCGATTCAAGGAAAATCTCTAGTTATGAAACCTGTATCAGGTCACCGCAGCAGAGCGAGCTCCACACCGTCTAAACCAGTGGCAGGTGAGAGAAACATGAAGTTTTAATCTTATAATCTCACTTACTCTCTCTAACACCCACATTTATTTTCATATATTTCAGTCCACATTCATCTGTCTCTCATCATTTATTATTTACCTATCAAAACTGCCTCAAAGGGAAACTCACTCTCTCGTCGTCAGATCTTTTATAATGATTCATCAGTGGGAAAGCTGATTGCCTGAAACTAATGACACTGCAATTAGCACTTCTTTGATGTTACTTTAGTTGAAAATCACAATCTGATTACTACCATATACCCCTCTTAATAGGTTTTTAAAAAGATTTTAATTCCTTAATTCCTTTCTTTTGTTGTGATAGAAAGAGATTAGATTATATCTTTTAATATGGAAGGTGAAAATATGTCACATCAATCATGCACAAAAATATCCTTAAAACAGCTCATACATTTGCCCTTCAAGCAAAATATATTGAGAGATATTTCAGAAAATATATCTTGGCTATACTGAAAAATGTTATTAATAATATAAAATCAATTCACTGCAAAAAATGCATTTCTTATTTCTTATTTCTAAATATCTTAAAATCCTTACATTAAGAAACAATTACTAAACAAGTAAAAATTATTGTCTTGTTTTGGGGAAAAATTACTCAAAATTAAAGGGGGGGGGGGATCACAGTTTCCACAAAAATATTATGCAGTGCAGGATCTGAAGGATCATGTGACACTGAAGACTTTAATAATAATGCTGAAAATTCAGCTTTACCATCACAGGAATAAATGACATTTTAAAATTTTAAACATTTACGTAACATAGTTATTTTAAATTCCAAGAATATTTCCCCAAACTTTTGACACCACAAAACAAGATAGACATATTCCTTAAACATTTTATTATAGCAGTGCAGCTAAAGATCGCATTTTAGCATTATGTGAGCGTTTAAAGTTGATATTGATTGCCTTGGTAATTGCTTTGAGTGTAAAGATGGTTGTGAAGGTTTTAGCAGGATTCTTTGTGCCCTGCCCTGTCCCACCTTGTCCCTCCCACTGCCGTTAAAAGACGCATGCACATAAAGCCTCCACAGGACATCTGACTATCACTGAAACCTGCCACTGCACAGTCTGTTAACATGAAGTTTGATTTCTTCTGCACTGTTTCAATAGGGCTGAAAGCCCCAGCTGTGACCAGCCATGTGACAGCAAAAACTAACCAGAATGCTTTCCAGCGCAGTGGGTCTGCACGACTTACTCGTTTACCGTCAGTAGCAGGTAAGGAGAGAATTTGATAGTGTTTGTGTGTATTTATTTACATTTTACCATTGCTGTGTTGTCTATAGAATAATAGGATCAGTCTGCACTTATGTGTTTATTCAGTCATTGCACTTTTCTACTTGCCATTCGTTCAGTTATAATCAAAAACCTGCAGTCATGCGTAATCTTGCTGTATTGCAAAGGTGTTGGAAATAGCAAAAATGCTATTTCCTATGTTTTTCTTCTTTTTCGCTTAAAGTTAGCATGAAATGGAAGTTGCCATAGTCTTTTTTTCCTGTTGTGATGTATATCTGAGTGGGACCATCAGGAATTGATAGGATGGTTGTGGTTTGCTGACAGGTTGTCCTGCCTTCATGCCAGTAAACATGTCAGAGAAGTGATGTTGCTGCAAGAGGGAGCAGAATTTTTTTCATTTTTATTTTGTAATGTTAGAATGGAATGTGGCTTTAAACCTTTTTTGCATTTATATTCCTTTAAACCTTATATTCTACATTGGGCAGAATGTGATTTTAGACCTACCCATAAAACTTTTCTCTTTATTTCATTTTACTATTAGACAGGCAACAGCAGGGCTCAACATTAACGCTTGTCTGCTAGTCCAGGACAAGTGGCTTTCTTGAAGAGACAAGTGAAAGATAATTTACTTGCCCTACGGACAAGGGCCTTATTAAAATGCCAATAACAAAAAAATAACTAACAAATCACCAAAATGCAAGAATGATTCTGCATTTATTTAGTGTAAGTTTACATTAACTTAAAAATGTAAAGTTTTTATATTTATAACATGTCATACAGTTAAAACAACATAAAACCAAATGTGGTGTTTTCCTGAATACCATCATGATTGAAAATGACTGATTTCATATGATAGTTACATAAACAATTCATTCAAATTTAGTCACTTACATTTTAGATGCAATATTTAGTGTTTTTGTTCTATTTCAGCAGCAAAAATAGTTCCAAACAAAGATTCCAAGCAACAAAGTTCCAAACAGCAGAACCATAACGCGTCTCACAGCAACAGTGTGTGTTACTAAATGATTCAGTGTTTGAATGAATCGGTTGAATCAAAGATTCAATTACCTATTCGTAAACGACTGCCTCATTCTTGAATGAATCAGTCGTTTGAATGAATCGTTTGAATTGGTTGACTCACTCATTAAGACTCACATGCAGCCACCTAGTTTAGTTAGTGGTTTAGTTTCATATACGTTTCAACATTTCTTTTGTTTATTCAAAAATACAAATATATAAATCCCATAACATTATTTAATGCAGTTGTTATTTTTCATTGTAAAATTGAATTTGATATAGTAATAATGTCTTATTTTAATTGAATGCATAGATCAAATTTAAGAAAATATTATGAAACCTGAAGCATAGCCTATATATTTAATAAGATTAGGGGGAAAATTCCCTTTATAAAAGTAAAAATATCACAAATATGCAGATTTAAAATATGTTATATATGTGGATATATAACTGGAACCATTCTTTACTGTTCTTAAAATCATTCAGGCCAATGGTGGAAAAGTGGCATAGTGTAACTGTGGCACTATTTAAATGTTGTATGTTTAGGCATCCTGGCCAAGGGGGTAATCTAGCACTTAGAAAGCGTTCCACCCATAGGGGCAGCCATTGCTAACCAAGCCATCACCTGCTGTTAGCATCCCATTGACTCCCATTCATTTTTGAGTCACTTTGACAGTGAATAACTTTACCTCTGAGGTGTTTAAAGACTCCTTTTGTCCATTGTTTATTTCTAAAGAAACACGACAAGGCATAAAAGACTCCATTACCTTGTATCTTACACTATCGCCCCGTAGAAGCTGTTTTTGTAAAAATAGGCTAATGATTGCGTCATAACCAACACGACTCTGTCGCACAGTTGAGAAATTACCGTATAGACAGGAGGAGATGCTCAGAAGCAATCTTTAACTGTCTATGAGACAGTCGGGGGGAGTGGAGACATAAAGTCTGATAAAGTCAAGGGAGAAGGATGGGGAGAAGCCCATAGTGAGCCAAAAGCAACAGGACAAAACATTTAAACAACGTGATTTCAGATTTTACTTTCCACAACTACTAGAAGACCTACAGCGGTCAGACAGGCTGCGTGCGTCACATCTACGTCATCAAGCTCAGTCTGAGCCTGCACAGTTTCCTCAGCCATCAGGAAGTGAGTGCTACTAAATGACCTCTCTTTCGGCCGTTGAAGTCTATGGGAACGCTCTGTCCTGTCTGATCCTGACCGATAGGGTCTGTTGGTTAGCAAGGTTTGCTAACTTCACTATTCTGTGGTTTCATTCTCTTTTCTTTTCTCAGTTTAATGCACATTTAACATTGTTTCTGTTGATGGCAGTTTACAAATGTGGACATCACATGTCTGTTCACTAATACTACTAGGGTCAATAGTAGTTAAACTGTAGCTTAAACTGAATAGTCGGGTTCCAGAATAAAAACTACTTTTCAATTTCCATAGGGAAAATGATTTTTAACAATAATAGCCTTACTGCGAGCTACGAGGTTATTAATTGATTAGCATTCGCTTCTGTTGAAGCTTTCAGCCTGCATTATTTCAACTTAGTTTTAAAATAATAATTTTTAATATCAGAATTTGTAGAGAAAAAACTACATTCTTTCCAATGTAAAAAGGAAAAATTGTGTGCACATCCAGTGAAACTTTTGCAGGTGCCAGATTCAATAGATTGAACAATAGATTTACTTTGATTGAAGTTATTTAAACCCATTATGTACACAGACTTTGTATTTTGTCAGATTAAAAAAAAGTTTTGCTTCCAATCAAATTTTGTAATGTTATGATTTATCTCTATGTTGGTTGGCGTGGTCCATGGCTTATAACACATTTTTGAAATGTGAAATGAAATTTTGAAATCCCTACGGGAGAAATGAATAGGAAACATAATTCCGGAACAAACACCGTTGAATTTCAGGAATTGTCAACTTTGTAGTGTGTATGTGGTGCTTTTAGTATTTTGTAATTAAGTTTAATTGTGGGTTTAATTCTCATATTGATTTTTCCTCTTTGTAATCATGTGTGATATATACTGTGCAGTGTAGAACATAAATGCCATAGACATCCTGAGGCCAAAATTCCAGTCACATTCAAAACAAGTTTACCCAACCAATGCACATGTCTTTGTATTTCTGGCCTTTACGTCTTGTTACTTACAAACATCTTGACTTTAACAGAATTTTACCCACAAGCATCACCTCCACCCCTTGACTGTTCCTAATTCACGTTGCTCTGGCCGTGCAGCTGTTGGACTTTAGTGATGAATACGGAAGCACAATAGTGTCAGAACACAGCCGTTCATGTGCTGCCTGACGTCTCTCTATTCAGCAGTGTCACTCATCAGTATTCTGAGCCGCTTGTTTCTCTCTCACTCTCCTTCTCTCTGTTTTTTTCTTTATCCAACAAAGGCATCCATTCAGGAAGCCTGCTGCTTGGAAGATCCATAAACGTTAAAAAGATGTCTAAGAGAAGGCACCAAAAAAAGGGAGGAAAGAGTGAGAGAAGAGGCATTAAAAGAAAGATGGCACGAGGCAAGATTAGGGGCTAATAAGGACTATGGCTATGAAATATGAGAAATGAAATATGCCTAGAAATAATTCTAGGGATGTAGGCTTTGAGCGATAAATAAATTTAATACAATGAATTAAAGAAATAGTTCACCAAAACAATATTATTATTATTATTATTATTATTATTATTATTTTTATTTATTTATTTATTTATTTATTTATTTATTTTTTTTTAATTTATTTTTTATTTTTTTATGCCCATAAAATGAAAGTTACCAACATAGGACTTTCATTGTGAAATTCTGTTAAAGTCATTTAGATTATCCTTAAAACAATCTGAATATATCTTGATAAGTATACTTAAATTCTTACCTCTGTTTTAATCATAAAACTGATCAAATTTTGTAACATTTAAAACATTTAAAGGTAGGTTAGGTGATTTTTGGACAGGCTAGCAATAGTGAGCTAGCCTTTCAAAACACTCTCCAAAGCCACGCCTCCTTCAAAAGACATGATACAGCATTAAACTACCTCACATCTCAAAGCACATAACATTATAATAATAATGAACATAAACAACGTAAAGAGCACTGACTTGTACCACCTGACTGATGCAGATTCATTTTGGCATTGATAGTGTTGCCATTGAAACAAGAATTTGAGTCACTTGGTGATTGACATCTATCTCTACATAGCATGGTATCATAGCATAGGTAAAAAGTAAAACTCGGCGCAGTAAAAAGTAACTGAAAATCCTTCCTCACATCTACCCCGCCCCAAGTGCTATTCCCCTATACATTATAGTTCTCCTTTTTTAACCTGCTTAGAAAAGCACCACGTTTTATTTTATGTCACCATACTTGGTTGTTCAGCTATTCGTGTAACTGTATTTAAATAGGGGAAATGTGGAGATGTTTGGTGGCTTCTAACTTGATCTCTGTTTGGTACCATTGTGAATGAACTGGGCTTAGTGGGCTAAGCTAAATGCTATCAGATCGTCACCGTGCGTCAGAGCAATTAAGTGAATGCACTGAGACGAGAGAGGTCTGTATCAACTCGTCTTAGTTAAGGGAATAACATAGTTTAATATGAAAAAGCGGTGGAGTATCCCTTTAAAACAAGAAAACACTTCTTCTTTTTTTTAAATAAGACATCAAGATTTAATTTAGATTATATATATATAATACAATATAATTTTGCTTCTCAAATACATGATGTTTAGATGTTTTATAAATCAATAAAAATGAATATAAATACTGATGAAATAAATACTGATGAAGTTTTTTTTTTGCTGTGTAATTGTAAATCGCAATCTATAATCTTCAACTGTATCATCTTCTATCATCATACCCATACCGTAGCCAAGAGAGAGGAGTGAGAGAACGACATTATTCATAAACCGCCTACTCCTCGCTCTGTGCTCACTCCCTCCCTCCCTTCCCTCTTACATTGCCTCTCTCCCTCCATCCCCCCTTCTGAGTGCATGAGCGTGTGTGAGTTGAAATACAGAGAGCTTGGCTTTGTGTGTGTGTGTGTGTGTTTGTGTGTGTGTGTGTGCATGTGGAACACACATAAAGGATTAGCGTGTGCACGTTTGCGCGGAAGAGAGAGAGAGAGGCAGAATATATGAGACTCTGGCTGGTTCAGCATCCAAGAGGATACCGCTGAACAGAGCGGCCGTTCCCACAAGAGCTGCGCGTCATTCCCAATCCAATCTTCATCGTCACCTTCTGTTTCTGTAGGTGTCATTCTTTAATATTCTTGATTTTTTTGGGAAATTTTGTGATTTTTTAAAATAGCAAAATTATATTTTTCCTTCTTTTTCACTTAAATTGTTCATTTGACTTCCCTCCTCACCTTAAGAACACTTTTGCACTGGAATGTGACAAATCCTTTTTTTTTTTTTCTTTAGTGAACATTTCGTTTTTATTATTTATTTTCTTCTTTTCTTTTTTTCATTTGATTCAGCCGAGAAATTTCTTGATTTTTTCCCCCTATATTTTTGTGGAGGATTTACTCTCCTCCAGTTGGACGTCGAAGGTCATGTTATGGTCTCCGAGACTTTCGCTATCAAACTTCCACGTGAAGCTCACGGCTAAAGGACTATTCCGCAATCTCCAGCTACTGCCAGGATGCAAAAAGACCACGGTGGTCTTCCATGCAGGTTGGAGAACGACTCCTCTCCCTTCCTCCATCTCTCAATCTTTCCCATCATCTCTCACTCACCATACGCCCCTTCCCCCCTCCCATATTTCTCCTTTTAACACCCGTCTCTCCATAGTTACCGTTGTTCCATCCGTGCTTTGAGGAGCGTGTGGCAGCCTTCACCATTGTTTCTTTTTACAGAAGATGCTTACAAAGAAGCGTGTGTGTTTGTGTGTGTAATTTAGTGAAAGGCCCAGTCGCGTGATCTTTAGTGGAGTGATGTCTGTGCCAGAGTGCATCATGTGCAGTGCCATAAATAGAAACTGCTTGCTGTGCTATGACTGCATTCTGATATTCATACGTAAACATCATATATTGAAGCGTTTATATAAGTGAAGAGAACAGTATTGATTTTTGGGCTGGGGGTATATAAATCACAGATTAATGCAATAGTGTGTGTATCAAGACAGTAAGGGCTGAGCTGATTGCTATGTTTGTTTCTGTGTTTTCAGATACAGATTTAAGGTATTATAACTGAATTTCACCTCGTCCTAACCAAAATTTTCCACCGCCCTCCTTCTTTCTGTGTCAAATGAAATTTAGGTTAGGGTTCATGTAAGGATGCTCTCTCTCTCTCTCTCTCTCTCTCTCTCTCTCTCTCTCTCTCTCTCTCTCTCTCTCTCTCTCTCTCTCTCTCTCTCTCTCTCTCTCTCTCTCTGAACATGTTGGATAATTTCAGTCATAAAGGTTAATATTGTATGAATTTCTCAAAATGTAGTTCAGTTTCCTTGCTGATATCTGTCTTTTTGATTATCTCAACACTTAAAGGGATAGGTCACCCAAAAAAAAAAAAAAAATCATTGTGTACATATACCAAACCTGTATTAATTTTTTTCTTCTTCTGTTGAACACAAGAGAAGATATGTTAAAGAATGTTGGTAACCAGACAGTTAAATGGAAGTCTTGTTTGGGTGTCTTTTTCATTTTTGGGTGAACAGTTCATTTAAAAGTACTGACCTAATAAAAAATATTTTTATTTTTCTTAATCATCTCTCTGAAAAAGGTTTTGGAAACTAAAGCTATATAATTCTAACAATACATAATCTCCAGTGCTCTTATATAATTTTCAAAAGATGTGCTTAAATCTCATGACAAATTTTATAACAAAACCTAATGAAAGAACTATATACACTGTGTGTGTGTGTGCGTGTGTGCGTGCATGCGTGCGTGCGTGCGTGCGTGCGTGTGCGCGTGCGTGTGTGTGTGTGTGTCTATATATATATATATATATAGCAGTCGACAGGCTTCACCCCGGTGGAGGACAGTGGAAAATTCCAGAATATGTTTGAACATATACACTCAGAGTGCAGCATCTCCTCATGGTTGTCTCCATAGAAACTAGCATGCTGGATCATGCAGTGCTGTTATTAACAGACCTGATGTATGTGGCCTGAACTGCTCTGAGTGAGTGTGTGAGAGCATCAGGAGAGAGAACAGTTTGTACATGCCGAACGCTTCTGTACACAGTGCACGTGATATTGCTTCAAACTAATCTTTATCTGAGAACACAGCCTCTCTAATCAAACCAAATGCTTTACAAACCCAGATTTTAGGGATGTAATGTTGTGTGTATGTGTGTGTGTTTGTGCATGCCAAATGCATGAGAACACAGTGCACTCAAATTGGGCCACCAAACTCGGACATTCATTACAGCCTCTTTTTAATCTATTTATTCATCTGGATTTGATGGCATGCTTTGAACTTGTAGTTTTCATCCCTTATCATGTGATTTAATCTAAACACTACCAATGGCCTCATTCTTGTAATTCCAATCCAGATTATTTCCCTGGACCGACTTTCTCATTATGTACAGTACATATCTCAGTAGCATTCTTGTGTGTGCGTGAAGGAACTGCCTCTGTGAATTAAATGGCTTATAATTTTTGCCTGCATCTGAAAAAAATATCCCTTCGATTTTACAGGTAGTTATATATAAGGACTAGAATATAGAGATTTGGAGGTCGGTGCTTCTGATTTCATGTGGCAATAAGCAACCACCTAGCAGCACCCTAGCAAACACCCACTCACAAGACTTTAGCAATTCATGACACTGTTCTCATGTTGGGGGGTTTTGGCGGGAAAATAGGAAATCCCAGGCCCTTAATATCCAAAGATCCACAGAAAATCTAAATGAATGCATGTTTGCGTGTGTGTGTAATCACACTTATCCTCTTCAAATATTCCCTTTGACTTTCCAGTGAGCCATACCCCTTGCTTACCCCAACTCTAATCTTTAATAATGTATAAATAATCAAACTCATTTTGAACGAGGTTGTGATTATGGTGGTATGTCATTCTACCACAGGCCCTGGATGTCGCTCTCTCTGTCCAGCAGACTGGCCACGTTCTGTCTGTCTTTCCAGCCATGCTCAGATAGGTAATCTCACCAAACTGTCACAACAGATCTGATTTAGTCAACTTCTAGTCTTTTAGACTGGAAATTGGTGGTCAAAATCTCCTCAATCAGTTGTTTAGTGCTAGGCAAGCATAGTATGGTAAAATGTTGCCATAAGGATACATTAAAAGTTTTGTTTTTGTTTGTTTTTTGTTTTTGTTGTAAAATCATTATTTAATATGACTGAATAAACCAACACAATGAATTCACTGTTTCCATCTACCATTTTTATATACGGTATATATATTTTTTTTATACAAACAAATCTGTTCTTTTCAATGCTGTTATTAAGAAATGTCTGTTCATCAAAGAATCTTGAAAAATGCATTACAATTTCCACATATTAAGCAACACAATTGTTTTCAACATTGTTAATACGTTTCTTGGGCAGCGATTTTTGAAGGATCATTTGAGACTAAAGACTGAAGAAATGGCAGCTGAAAACAATAATAAATGACATATTAAAAATATATATAGAATATTTAAATATTTTTAATGAAATAAATGCTGCCTTGCTTTAAAACTTTAACATTAAAAAATAGCTGTATATCTATTCTCTAGATATGGCTGTCAATTTGTTTTGGAGAAGATGTGCTGTAATGTGTTTGAATGTGTCTCCTCTTGAATGTGTGGCACTGTTTCTGTATAAGCAAGATAATTCTTTCCATTAAGCAAAATGCTGAAACGTTTATTCAGGCTTTCCTTGAGAACGGGTGCATAATTTCCTCATCTGCCTTCCAGTAATTATGTGGAAGAGTGGAAGCCTTTTTTTTCTGTGGAGGCCTTGTGGTTTGCTGGTTGTGTGTGTGTGTGTGTGTGTGTGTGTGTGTGTGTGTGTGTGTGTGTGTGTGTGTGTGTGTGTGTGTGTGTGTGTGTGCGTGTGTGTGTGTGTGTGTGTGTGTGTGTGTGTGTGTGTGTGTGTGTGTGTGTGTGTTGAATAATCTTGCAGTGTAATGAAAAGAGGATTGTTAGAAACAACAACATCAAAGGAACACCACTCTGTCTGTTAGCATAACCATGAACATATCCGACCTGGGTGTGGACACGCTTGACGGAGCATGTGTTTGGACGCCTGTGGTAAAGTCCTACTCTGTGTGTATGTGTGTGGTAGCTAGTTACGGTCTGTCTCCAGTGGAGTGTTTGGGGGACAGCAATCACAGCGTGTCTCCTATCACAGTAGACCATCATAAACGCTTATTATGAGGCCTAGACTGCACACTGATTACACGGTACTCATGGACTTATCCTGTTCACACACACTTACAAAGAGAGACTCTGATTGTACGTGCACTAGCCCCAATTTCACACGGAGTAATGATGCTATTTTTTGAGTTTCTTTGTGATCTAGTCAAGATTTGATTGTACACTGAAGTTTATGCGCACTGCTGTGTTTGTGTGAGGGAATCACACAAAAACATAAAAAAAGGCTATTGTGGATTCTTCCGAGAAAACTAGATACCATGACAAATGTGACAATCATACAGTATGTTTATATTACCATCTGATACCTCAATACTGTCACTGTACAGATTTTTTAGTTGTTTTGAGGACAAAATGTATCTCTGTACCACAATGATGCCTGTGGTAGCAGAGTATCTGAGGTCAGCAGTGATGCGATCAGAGCTGATGACACAGTTCTTTGGGGATTCAGATTGTGCAGATGTGGTCATGTGACCACAGGCAAGGGCACTTTTTAACATGATGCCACTGGTTTACAGTTGTTTAAGGACATTACAGTTACCTGAAAGTACATATCCCCTCACATCACACTGAGCCAGAAAAGGACTGCAGCAATTTCACTATTTCAAGCCATGCATTTAAATAATGTAACAGTGATCTCTGCATTATACATCACATTTGGGTTTGGACTGTCAGATTTAGAAAGAAATGTGTTGTACTGTGTATTAAAAAGAAAGATAGGAAGCATTTTAATGATAAAAAGAATAGAATTTGTATTTATTTAATACACAAACTGCCTACTGAGTGTTTTAATTATTTAGTTTTAGTTTAGCAACTACTGAATTGTGTCTGTGTAATTACTACAGGCAGTTGATATATTACTATATTGACACCTTCCTTTCACAAAAAGAATGATATATCAATTGTTGATGATTTGTTGTGTGACAAAATGCACATACAAGAAGCTATGTGATCAGAATCTGAGGGTCAACTAAACCCTCAGTTTTGAGTATCTGCCAACAGGGGGCATCCGAGAGTCTGTGATTCATGGAAGGTAGTTTAAATGGATAGTCCACTTAAAGGTGGAGTAAGTGCTTTCTGGTAACTGTTGTTGATATTTTAAATCACCAAAACAAACACGCCCTCTAAGGGGTCTTGCCCCTATTTTGATAGTTCCGCCCCACACATACGTAACCCAGGCAACGACTACAGCAGAATCTCTGTTTTACTTATCCAGGTCGAATATTCAATGAAAAAGTCACTCTTATCGAGTCCAACTAACTACATATTACAAATATGACTGAATAAGGATTATATAGATCATGAAAAGAGGAAACAAACATATATTAGGAGTATAGTATCTTACTTGTTGGACTCGGTGAGGAGATTTAGATGCTCCATATGGTGTGGAAATGAACGGGTTTCAAGCAAAAGCCAGCATATATTAGTTCTCGGCCAATGTCCGCCATGTGTTTTGTGTGTATTAAATAATGACGTGCACTGAGCCTCTCTTCTCGCCATCAATAGTAGACACGCCCCTTACCTGCTGATTGGCTGCAAGTTTGTTATTGGACTCGGCCTGAGTCCTTTTTGGAAAACAGTTTTGAAATAACACTTACCCCACCTTTAAAGATGAGAATTATGTCTTTATTTACTCAAACCAGTTGTCATTCCAAACATATTTGGCTTTTTAATTTTGTATTCATTTCATGAAACACAAAAAGAGAAGTTTAGCAGAATGTTGATGCTGCTACTTTCTGCTAGTACTTTTTGGGGTATGGGGATGTTCCATAAAACATCATAAGAGTAAAGCTCTTACACTATATTCAGCTATATTTATTATTGAGCTATACAAGTGTTCTAAAGCCATGCAACAGATTTGTGTGAGAAAGAAGAGGTAACACTTTTTTCCTGAAGGTTTACTTTAGACATTCTACTAACTTTTCAACTACATGTCAACTAACTCGAACCCTAACCTAACAGTAACACTCTACTACAGTTTACTAATACTCTACTAATGTAGGTGCAAAGTTACCTATAGTTAGTAGTAAGTAGACCATCAAAATAGAGTGTAACTTAAGATACAATTTTCATCTTTGAGTGAACTGTTCCTTTAAGACCGGCTGTCAAATCAGTCTACATGGAAATCAGAGTAATATTCAATTGTAGCATTCACTGCTTCTATGTGTTTCTTGTGGTTACTTGGCAGATTTGTGTGTGGAATATTTTATGGTTGCTGTGTAAATATAGATTACATTTAAACAAGGAACATCCAAATTACAGTTCTTGTTAAATGTCATACCTACAGTAGTCTTGGGAGTTTGAGAGAAAAATACCACAATTATGGACACACATATCCAGCCCTCATCTGCTTAATCCTCATGTTAAATGTGCACTGTGCACATTTTAGCGACATCTAGTGGTGAAGCCTAGCACCCATCACTCACCCATCCCTATTGAAGCACATAGAGAAGCTACAGTGAGATATGGGGGTATTATAGTCCCCCATATCTTTGTATATATTTGTGAATCTTATTCATTTTTGTGAAACTCCTGCATATATTTGTGGATCTCATTCTATTGATTTGTGAAATTATTTATTTTTTGTGAATCGCTTTACGTTTATTTGTGGATAACAATATATTTGTTTGGAATAATGCAACAATAATACCCCCATTCAAAGATGTCATCATCGGAAAGAAGAGAGTGACTAGCGCTCTGTAGAGCAGTTTGATATATGGATTTCTATGTGACTAATATGCATATTTTAACCAGCAGTCCCAGCAAACAGGATAAATAAATACTTTTTTCTACATTTTAGAGGTATTCATTGTAAATTCTGATTGTATTATTTATCAGTATGCAATTTGAATATTATTATAAACTTTTAATGATTGGTGTAGATGGTATATTGATTGTTTTGTGCACAGAGAAATCTGTGAATCAGTATTCTTCAAAGATTATGGGATGGGAAACCTTACTTTGACTTCAGTTAGCCTGTAGAAGATGGGACTAAAATGCACTCTCAACACAAGCACACATACTGAGAGAGAGAGAGAGAGAGAGAGAGAGAGAGAGAGAGAGAGAGAGAGAGAGAGAGAGAGAGAGAGAGAGAGAAATTGAGAGAGAGAGAAATTGAGAGAGAGAGAGAGATAGATATTTCTATCTAATGCACTCTTAATGTGCTCTCTGGACCTTAGTGCATTATCATTAAGATTCAGTCCCAGCATGCACTAGGGCTTATTTTTTTCAGGATCAACTCAAGAGAGGGCGTATGATGTTTGTGTGACTGAGTTTGTTGCTTAAAGCTTTTGTTGCTGAGCTTTTGTTGATTTATTTCTTATGATATCGTTTAAGTATCTTAATGTTCTTCTAGTGTGTGTGGATGTGTATGCGTTTTCTTTTTCTTGATTATTTTGTGCCTTGAATCGAGGAGTATATGTGATTCTGGACTGTGAAATCATGCTGAATGTAATGACCGCACTGAACATGTGCTCTTTTACAGTGGACAAGAGCTCCAAAGGGCCAAAAGCTGCTGGGCCAACAGCTGGACGGACACAGCAGCACAGTCCAGCAAGTCAAGGAGGACCGACGGAGGAAGAGGAAGAGAGAGATCTTCGTTTTCAAAATGAGAAGAAGAGTCAATGCATCCTGCACCTCCGTAAACTCATCGTCAACGGCAATCGGCGCCTGGAGGCTCTCGCCTTGGTCGTGCAGCAAGTCTTCAGCGAGGTTGGAGAGCTTTACTGAATAATATTTTCTCTCTTTCTTTCTGTCTATATATTCCTCTATGCAGGTATTCTCCCCATTCATTTTCTATTTTACTTCATTGAAGTGATTATTGCACATTAGTGGCCTGTTGACTTGTAGATGGTTTATGAGCAGAGAGCTGCATAAAATGGGGTTTTATATGGGACTAAAGCATTGTGTGATAAAGCATTAATTTTAGGTAATTTAACTTAAGTCTTCTTTAGACTTTTAAAATCATCTTTAGTAGTACTGTAAATTGTGACTAGTTGTGTTTAAGAATGAGATTTGGCATATTCAAATAAAATATATTTTATTTAATCATCAGTAAATATATCTGAAAATACATCTTTATGTGATATATAAATTATTTTGTTACAGTATAAATATCTTTACTTTCACTTTTGATCAATTCAATGCACCATTGCTGAATAAACGATTACTTTATTTCAGGAAAAAAAATTAAATATCTTACTGACCCCAAACTTTTGAACCATGGTGAATGTGAAACATCATTATATGATGATTATTCAAATTATCTTATTCATCTTTTCTATTAGTCTGATTTTAATTGCAGATATCTTTTATTTCATCCTTTCAAACTGTAATTGGGTCAACTGCAATCATAAACATCTGAAAAGTAATTATGGATTATCAAATGTTATAAGAACTTGTCTATAGTGAATGTCTATAGAAGAACTATAGTGTATGTTTGTTTTGTCTAGAAAACAGAAGTAGGAAACGTTTTATATGGTGGTACCATTACCAGCATTTCCAGGTGTGTTGGAACTGAGAGGGGATGTTGGGGGATGTTCTCTCAAATTCACTCTAGATGTCATGGATGATTTGGGTTAGTCAATAAACCAAGTTGGACCTGAGCCTATCATGTGATCTGTTTGCAACCCACCGAAAACACAGGTTCCTCTATTCGTTCATGCTCATCGCCATCAGACCCACACATGGGCCTCTTCAGCTAGATGTCGCACTTGTGCATTGATCTTCCTCCTTTAAATGATACCTTACCCTCAGCCATTATTCTGTAAACGGAATGTGTCTGTGTAGCTGTGATAGCGACTTCAACCAGCACAATAGACGCCACACAAGCTGAAGCTGAAGTCTTATTCGGGTCTCTTTGACTAAATGTCAGCCATCAAACTCTAAGTATAGGGCCTGGCATGATTAAATATCTGGGAGTGTCTGTAAAAGCCCTTTATTTTGTGATTGGCTGTATCCTGGATACAAAACTGTCACGGTGCTAAATCTCCATTTGCTTTCTTTCGGTTTGCAAATATTTGCAGATCAAAAGAGGTTGTCAATCACTAGGTGTTACTAAGTATTTAAGGGTTCTCGTTGGTCTGAATGCATCATATAGCCATGAGGTAAACACTCTACAAAACAATAGCAGAATAGGACTAGAGTTGAAAAGATCAGAATCATTCTCTATGGGTGTCTCAAAAATTATAATTAAAACTGAAAATACAACTAACCGTTTAATTCAGTCTTTTTTTTAAATGTTAAGCCTCGGGTATTTAGCTTGCCAAACCAGTAAAACGTAATAATGAATCACCCGCATTGACACATCTTTGCCACACTGCTAATGATTCATTGAAAGCCCTTTTAACGTATTTTTTAACATCTTAGTTGTGAGTTTCTCAGATGTTTGTGACCTTTTTTTTTTAAAGGAAATTTAAATGGGGAAAGCTACAGTTAGTCTTGAATATATCCAATTGTAGAATCAGCTTTGATCAGTCTGAAACTTAACTGTAGTAAACTTAGAAGAAAAGTGTGAAATTGAAGTCTACTGTTGGTTTGATTGGCATGTAGTAACACCCCACTGTTTTGCATTTATTTTTTTTATTTTTTTGACAGAGTAGGAATGAGCGTAATCCCGCCCTCAGGGGCCCTGAGGCAGAACTGCTGGCAATAAAGTCATCTAGACATACAGTGCAATGCTCTATTGAATCAATACCGCACTCTCTGATGTTTGAGGATCTGACCCTTTTACTGTATTTCCTGCATGGCTAGCAGATTTTTAGTCCGGAGAGATCAAAGTGAGCAAGCATATAACATCCACTCAAAAGGATCTAATATTCAACAATAATTTTTTATCCAATTTTATCAATCTACAACTGATTGGATCATGAAAAGTGCAAACTTTTCACAAAAGGGCCGGTGCAGATAATGGCTGGAGAAATAAGGCCTGCTGATGGCAGCCAAAAAAGTTTTGAGGTGGAGCAACGTATAATTATTTTGTTGAAAGATTATGACAACAATTTTTTTTTTCTTTGAAATAATGTGCACAAAAAAATCATGCACAAGGCCAGAAACATGTATTAAAAAAAGTGAATAGGGTCGATTTTGATTTTGTGTTGACTTTAAACTTACTCTAATCTTTCTGAACCATCTATAGGTAAACACTTTTAGCTAGGTTTAAAGTAGGGGACTTATGTAGGCTTATGTGTGCTAATGTTAGTGTAACTATGTTAATAGGTTACTCAATGTGCACCCCACACCCAGTCTAGTAATCTTGACCCCAGGCGTACAATTACACCAAGAAACTCACAAATTCTTTCTTTATTTCTTAAGTCAGACCTTTTTTTTCATCTCATTCTGCAGCACTCTATATATAATGGAAATGTGTTATCTTATCTCCTTATCTCTCAGTATTAGCAAGTTCTTCTTATCCAAACAAGAAAAAAAAAAAAACATCAAGGATACTTCACAGATTTTGCACTTCAACTCCAAGAAACCCCACATACACTCACACACTGTCTAGGAAACACACAAATCTTTCACTTTCTTTCTACTCATAAAAAAAGAGACTTTAGGGAAATTTGACAGTTTTAGCACTTGTGTCACCCACAGTGATTGATAGTGAGCACAGAGGAGGTGAGATGTTGCTGTGAGGAATGCACCAGCTGCTACTGAGTCCCAGGGGGGCGGGACTTAGGGAAGGGGCGTGGTATATTTTCACACCTCACAGCTGTTTGGCTGATAACAGTAGAGCAATGTTTCTCTGTACACGCCCACCCCTTTTACATTATACCGTATT
Organism: Pseudorasbora parva; assembly: GCF_024679245.1. Classification (NCBI taxonomy): domain Eukaryota; kingdom Metazoa; phylum Chordata; class Actinopteri; order Cypriniformes; family Gobionidae; genus Pseudorasbora; species Pseudorasbora parva. Next base: position 43,907,266 of record NC_090175.1, on the reverse strand, counting down.
TAACAGAATATAGTTAGTGGAAAATATAAAAAGTGGAAAATGACACTGAAATATCCACTGAAATGTAAAACTTTAAAAAAATATATATTTTTATAAAATAATACTAAAAAACATAAAAAAGCAATCAAGCACATGCTAATAGGTTATTTTCATGTGTTTGAACTGCCATCAACTATTGCATTTGGATTTGATTAAAATCTGGTTTTGCAAGTTATTACTTATTACTGATCCTTCATATATATTATACTTGAACTGAACAGCTTTGCAGACCTGTAGCCTTCTGCCATGTAACGGTTCCCATGTTGACCATAATGTTATATAAACTCCAATGCACCAAGCGCAATCTCATTTATAGAACAGTCATGTTATGTAACTCTGATATCACCTTTTTGGACTTACTTCTTTCCATGTAGTCTCGCAAAATGTGATTCATCTATTACTTTTGCTCTCAGTTTATCACTAAGGACCAATCAAATTGCTTGCCCATAAAAAACTTCTTTAAAAATGGTTTTCTTTATAACCACACAACTGACTTTCCACCTACTCGCTCTTCATACATTCATCTTTCCATTTTTTCTGATCTGAGTTTCCGCTCCCTCTCTCTTAGGAGGAATACGGGGGCAGGTCAGTGGAAGGGAGGGAAGGGTTTCTAATGCAGCGTGCCTGGAGACTGATGCTGACAGACCAGTTTTTAGCGTAGAGAAGGAGGAAAGTAGTTGAAGATTGTTGGGTTTTCGGGGAGAGGAGAGGGAAGGAGGAGAAGATGGGCTCCTCCGGGAGCAAACCTGGCTTAAAGAAACTTCCTGGCTCCAAGAAGAATGAAAAGGTGTAGTCTACCTCTCCATTTTGAGTGGTTATTTTGCAACTATTGGTATTGGTAGATTTAGTAGTTGCTACTCTGTTTCTCAGTAACGTGTGTGGGCTTTTTTGATCCTTAACAGCAGAAGCATTGTTAGGTGATTGATGATTCGTGATGGCATGACATTCTGAGTTGTGTATCATGTGTTGCACATCTGTGATTAGGTTTGGAGTTAGTTTTGGAGTTTGTTATCAAATTATATTAGCTTTCAAAACTGTATAGTACACAATCATGTGTTTGCATTTCCCTGAGGTGTTAAGAGTCTGTAGAAAGTGTTCTTTGTGTGTTTTCTCCATACAGAGATGTAAACTTCTGTCCTCTTATCTTAAGCCATGAACCCGAGTGTATTGCGAATATAGCCAAAGTAACCATAACATGAAGTTTGACTGCAGTATGGACGTGAGATTTGTGTGTCAGGATGTTCTGTTAAGTTTGCCTGTCACATGTTGAGCAGTCTTTGACAGTCTTTATCACAGAACAAACATAGTAATCTCTCCCAGGACGTGTGATCTTCGGCTACGTAGAGGTTACTGTTACATTAACCATCGCTAGAGCAAAGACACACACACATGCGTCTTTCCTGAAACATTTAAATCGGCCTCACACTGACCCTTGATCATGCATGCTGATAAGAAACTGATTGAGATGGTTCTCATCCAACAACAACAGCCCATTCTGCAAATACTGACAGTGTCTAGCTGAGAGCCACATCTAATGCATGATATCATTGCAAAGGCTTGGGGATTGAAGCATGTTTAAACATAGTCTAAGGGTGAGTGTTTATTCTGTGTGTAAAATTAATTAAAAAAAAGTGTTGGCTCTTTAAAGCATCTATGGGGATGAATTGTAGCACATTTCAGTGAGTGACCTGCAGCTGCAGTTGATCTCAATTTTTGGACGACTGGTGGTCTGTGAAGGATTCCTAGTGGTTGTATTTAATGTTATTTCCAAATAAATAAAGGAATTATAATAGTCAAGATAATGCAAGTTTAGACAAAAACAGACAAATAATAGACTGACTTTAAACAATCAATGGATTAAAAAATTAAGTTAGCGTTAGTTTGTAATTTTAAATGTTAATTTGTATTTGACAAACAATTGGCTCATTTAAGTGAATTTGCTATAAGCACAGCATTAGTTAATTATAATCAAAAAGAATTGGCAAAAATTAGGGTATTTGGTGGGACATCAGTGTTATTCTAATATTATTTATATACTAATTATGTATATTACTATTAATACTAATTATTTTTACTATATTATTATAGTGTTTATCAGTGAATTTTTTTTTAAATTAAAATTTAAGTGTAAGGTTTAGTAATTGTGTTGTGCTTTTTGTATGTATTTATCTTTATTTATTTATTTTTATTATTTATTTTTTTCATTGATTTTTTTCATTTTAGTACTCCAGCTCAAACACATTTTATTACTTCTACTTACTGGTTTTTCTTGTAATATTTTATTTTATTTAAGCTTTAGTTAAATTAACACCCTCATTGTTTATATATATATATATATATATATATATATATATATATATATATATATATATATATATATATATATATATATATATATATATATATATATATATATATATATATATACATATATATATATATATATATATATACACACACAAAAAACAAAAGCTGTTCCTTAGATTTGGTTTGTTAGGTCAGATCTGCCACATAAACAAGTTTTAAGAAATATTGGAATAAGATGTACTTCTAAAAACATTATACAGATTGAATTACACAAAACTTATTTTATATTTCTATGACTATTTTTTATAATTATTCATATTTTTAAAAAAAAATTAAGCATTTTTTTCTTCATTTATTAAACTACATGGAATATCCTTTCAAATGTATATTATACATTAATTTTTTTATTCCGTTGTATTTTATGTTTATTTTATTCTATATTTTTAAGTCAAAAATCTTTGTCATACACTTTATTGTCAGCTATGCTTTTTTTCAATTTTCTTGATTTTGAATGACTGTTTTCCGTTTTTGTTTTTGTCATTTGTTGCAGCGTGAGGTGGCGATCAAACAGAGGGAAGAACTTTCCATCCAACTCAACAACCTGCAAGAGCAACTGGGTAAGCAACACACGTCCACTCAAATACACAGAGGCTTTGTTTCTGTGTCCATTCTCAAAGCTCACAGAACGCAAGCTTTCATCTTGGTTAGATAACTGTCATTTAGCAGGTGCTTTTATTCAAAGTGACTTGGAGAGCACTAATTGTAGGGAAAGTCTCTGTGAGAAACTTTGGGATAACTGCCTTGCTCAAGGGCACAATCCTGATAAAACAGGGCTGAGTGAGTGTCTAGTTTCGGGATCACACCTACTTGAGATTGCAGAATGTAGTCTTGATATTGGGCTCTTTTTGGCTAAGCCCTGGCCCCTGGCATTGTGGCAGCAAGCATCACTCAGCTTTTCTTTAGAAAATGTTAAATTCTTGTAATCTATGGTAAATATTATCATCAACACCATTTAACATGTGTATGAGGCTTTACTGCCCTCGAGTGATTAGACATATTTGTTGTTCGATGATGTTCCTACATTCCGGAGTGAGGCTGTTTCATGTTTTATCCTGTTATATGCCCTTCTGATGAGTGTAGGATTGATGAAACTGTACAGCTCAGTGTTTGGGAATTATGAAACCGATATGATCAACCACGTGGCAATTACACTTCACTTTTATTACACCCTGTAGACATCTGGCAGCTTTTCACTGTGTTTGGAATCTGTGTATTTATTTGTATTTGTTAGCAACAAAATATGACTCCTCGATGCATTTGTACCTTGAACTCAAATACATACACATTCTTGGCAAGCCCGGACACACACATTTCTAATGCCGTAGAATGTTAAGGATGTGCTGCTTGTAATGTTTAATTAGTCTGGCCTTATGCACTGTCATGGCCTTTGGCTTCAGGACAAGTGTGAAGGATGTGTGTGGTGTATGAGGAATGTTTCACTCACACTTGCTTCTGGATGCAAGTCTGAAGGTGCAGTTGGCCAAATGACACTCTGCTCCTAAAGTTCACAGCCCTTTACCTCACAGAATTCAAAGAAATATTTGAGGCTTTATCATGAGGCTTCAAAATCATATGCTAACACATGCACGCTAGACTTAAATGTCGCCGCACTGTCCGCAGACCTTTTAAATTTACTTTTGGTTCAATCTTTTAGAATATCATTCTTATCCCAGTAGATTCTAAATTTCAATCTGGACTTTACTCAATATGTAGGGAATTAGGTAGGCCTACGCTATCATTTAAAAGTTTGGTATTGGTGACATTAAGACTTTTAAAATTGAAAACTTCGGGGGGAAAAAAGAAAAAGTCTGCTCACCAAGTCTGCATTTATTTGATCAGTAAAACAGTAATATTAATATTATAAATATTATTAAAATTTAAAATAAACTATTATATATATATATATATATATATATATATATATATATATATATATATATATATATATATATATATATATAAAATGTATTCCTTACTGTCTCTTTTTGATCCATTTAAATAGCTGAATCAGCTATACAGACCTTCTAAATGTCATTTTTGGTGTAAATGTATTAGTGGTTTGGTTACAAATCTTTCTAGACTCGATTAAATTTGAGATTTTTTACATTTAAAATGTAGTTTTTCTCAGTAAAATCTAGAATAGAATTCATATTTCTTACAGGAGTCTATTCTGGATTTCTATTCTGGGGTCTCTTTAAAGAATGGAACCATCAGAACATTCTAGATTCAGTTCAACTTAATTTTGCAGTACAATAGCCAGTACAATCTAGATATAGAATAGAATCTAGAATGTACTGATGGTTTCTAGAATCTGTTTCCATATTTATTGTCAAGACCAGAACCTTTAAAGGTAGGGACACACCAGACCAATGCCACAGAACTAGCACTGATGAAAGCTGTGTTGTTGCCTCGCGCCGCCTTTGTCAGGGGAAAAAACTGTGCTTGAACACACGAGAGAACTACAGCTGAATGTCAACTAGCACATGTGTTCTGCATCTGCGTATAAAGGAGATAACTGCCTATGTAAGCAGACATATTCTGCTACTATATTCATTCATCATTCAAAAAGGGAAAGCGAAACTAAGACTGAAGGTATACAAACCATAAACAAAGCAGCGCTTGCTTACAGTTTTGAATATCAATCACGCTGATCACGTTCTTTATTCCACTCCGCTCATGTTATTATGAAAATATTTGTGCAGTAGAATACTCAGGGGTAAGAGGATGTAAAATTATAACAGCCTTCTGTCTGCCATCATGACTTATTTGCTTGCTTTCATCACTTTTGCTCTTGTTCTTGTGCACTGGCTCATCTACTAAACTGAATAGCCAATCTAGTTCTTTTTCTCATCTACAGCCAGACGCCGATTCTATACACTGAAAATACTATACCGGCTGACGCTCAAAAACGGCTTGATATTGTCTGACTGTTGGCTTAGTTTGTCCCTGGCTTGACCTAGACCAATACTAAACTCCCCAAGGCCAAGATTTTAGCTGAGACCTGTTCAAAAAGTATTGTAGTGAACTGAAAGAGAAAAAACAGGATACATTCCAATTAAACATAGTATGTAGGAAATAAACTGGAGACCCAGACCAAGCCCCCAAGCAATAAAACCAAGGCCATGTTTATGAAGTCTTTCGAGTTCTGTTAATCAAGACTCATTATCTTTCTAACATGCTCCTCTCCTTCACTCATTCCCCAGGTAACTCTGTCTCATGCTGTGAACAGTTGGAGAAAGAAAAGGAGGAGGTGCGTGTGACTTTGGAGGCATTGTTTCAGAAACTACAGCAGCAGCATCAGACAGAACTACAGCAGCTGGAGGAGAGATTGAAGGACTTCTACTCTGCAGAATGGGACAAGACCCACGAGGCCTATCAGAGGGAGGCGGATAAATGCAGGCTGCTCATGCAGCAGCAGGTAGGATCTCACCTGAGCTTACCTCAGCTTACGTCACAAAGAAATCACAAGTGTTGTGTAATCATATTTAACTATTCAAATCACATATTGCACATTCACGAGTGCAGGTGTTTGGTTTTTTTGAATGCGTGAACTCTTTATAAATGAATCATGGATGGCTGTGAATAAATGGTATCAATAATTGAACATGTTCGATTTTACATGATGCTGCATCCGCTCTGCAGTTCCAGCCGGGACAACACAAGCAAAAAAAAGTACACGTTTAATGTTTTTATTGTAAGATGATGATGAGCATGGTTTCCACTGACAGGTGGATGATGTGAGGAACAAACAAGAAGCTCTGAGGAACCAACAGGAAGTGGCACACACTGAGCAAATAGCAACACTGAAACATGAACATGAGACTTCACTTGCGGGTAATTTCACTAAACTTATGAAAAGGCCTATTGTTTATCCTTTCATTTAATGTACTATATTTTGAATTTGATGTAATCTATTCTGTCAAGCGAGGAAGATCAATCCAATTTTTTTCTTTTTTTCCAGAGCTCAGGAAGACGCATGAACAGGACATGCAAGAACTTGATAAAACAGTGAAGGAATCTGAGGCTATGCTCAATGTATGCATCACCATCTTACCATATAACTTACGAATATGAATAATAAGTTAAAATAACATACTATAAAAGTTCTAAGTATATAGTATTATTGACACGTTATTTACACAAATTTCAAATGGAAAATATTGTGTATATATCCTGGCTTTTTGGTGAATGTTTATTCAATCACTGTTCTGTCCACTACAGGAGAAAATTCAGACTTTGACAGCAGAAAACGAGGCTTTGAAAGAAAGACTGAGAGAGGAGGAGGAGCGAAGGAGAGCTCTGGCAGACAAAAGTCAGGTAAAATTTGTAAATGATACACATTAGTCACAGTAAAAGCACAGGCTTGGTTTACAGTTGGTGATATGGTGTGTATACTTCCTACAACAAGCCCCAGCCTAAAAACTACTTGTCTTAGTCTTAATTTTAGTAATTAATTGGATGTTCTTTTGTTATATTATTAGTAATTTTATTTCACTTAGATGCCAAGGCAACATTTTTAATTTTTGTTTAAGTTTTTAAGGTTACGTTTTTCATCTAATATTTACATTAATTTATGCTTACATTTGTGTGGTTCTTGTTAAAATAACAACAACAACATCCCCGACTGTAGTTTCAAAGGGGCTAGTGGGATAAACTGGCTTGACCATGTAATGGCATGGAACACAAACTGAGCACCTGTATCTCTGTGTGCAGAAGGACGCCCACACACTGTATTTGGAACAAGAGCTGGAGAGTCTCAGAGCTGTGCTGGAAATAAAGACCAACAAGATACACCAGCAAGACAAGAAACTCATGCAGATGGACAAACTGGTAAGAGTGTGTACAGATGTGTGTGTGTGTGTGTATGTATATATATTATATATATATATGTATGTATGTGTGTGTGTGTGTGTGTATGTATATGGTAATTTGCCAGCATTGACAACTTAAAGCTGTTATTGATGTTTGCAGCGCAATATTTACCCTGAGGGGTAAAATTGACGGTGATTTTCGTCAGTTACGGCTCATTAGATCTAGCATTCTGCTCGCTTTGAATCAGACAGAGATACATTTGTACATAAGATTACTTTTATTTGAATGAATTATAGCATCTATTTGAATTCATTATTGAGAGAGAGATGAGAGATGTGTGCCTGTGTCTGTTCAGCACCTCTCTCTCTACTACATACATGTGCATACATACATTGTTATTTACGGATTGATCACCTTAAAACATAGTTTATCCAAAAATGTATCTTTTGGACTTTTTAAACCTGACCATTTTTCTGTGGAACACACACACCATTTTTTTTTTTTTTTTTAATAATATTTTATTTTTTTATTTTTTATTTTTTTTGTCATTTGGTCCAAAAAGTGGTGTATTGGACTAATAGTAAATATTCTGATAATCATTATTATAGATCAATGTATGTATGTGTGTATATACATATATATATATATATATATATATATATATATATATATATATATATATATATATATATATATATATATATATATAATCAAGGAAGCATAAAACTCAATGCAACTAGATTAATTTCATTTAATTGTGGGTTTACCATTGGTATTGTGTCTGTTCGATGATGAAATATGTTAATGTTTTTATAACTGCTCGCAGATTGACGATAATTTGAAACTGGAAGAGTGTTTAAAGAAAGTCCAGCAGGAGAACGAGGACTACAAGGCCAGGATGGACAAACATGCTGCACTTTCAAAGTAAGCGTTTCGTTTGTCATCTTCTCCTCTATAATTTGTAATATTATTGGTGTATTATTTTCTAAAAGCAGACAATTTCTAATATTCCGTTTTTTTTGTTTGGCTGTAGGCAGCTCTCGTCAGAGCAAGCCATGCTTCAACAGACCCTACAGAAAGAGTCAAAGGTCAACAAACGGCTATCTATGGAGAACGAGGAGTTACTGTGGAAACTACACAACGGAGACCTCTGCAGCCCTCGACGCCTGTCACCCTCCTCTCCCTTCCCCTCGCCCCGAAACTCCGCCTCCTTCTCTACAACCCCGATATCACCCAGATAACCTCTGAACTCAGACCACCCTCACTCAGAGGCACCTATGGACCTTTTGGCCATATTATTCCTATAATAGGACTTGTACAGTTTGCAAAGACTTGTAAGGTTTATAAATGTTCCCTTTTCCGGTTAAAGACAATGATGCACAGTTGCACTTCTTGATCAAGGAATTGCCTTGTTCTGTTAAATGCTTGTTTTGTTCTTTTCTGTCCGTCTGACTCTCCCTCACTTATTGCTATCTCTTTCACATACATGCACAAAACATTCTCTGAGGAGGGAACATACCTCAGGGCTTGTACATAGAGTACCTCTTCCTCAGACTGTCATTTTCTGTTCTACTTGTGCTCTTTTTTTCCAATTATTTTTTTTTTATATATTATTAAAAATGTTTTGTACATAGTAAGTGAAAAATGTAAAGCTGTCCCTTTCTTTGTATGCTCACAAGAACACTATATGATATTTGCAAAAGTATGGAAAACAGGACGCAAAGTTGCTTGGTTTGATTATTTTTTTAGAGCATGTATACAGGTTTTGATCAGAAAGAGGAAAAATGACTTTTCAAGAAAGAAGCTTAAATCTCAACCTCACCTTAGACTGGATTGCATATAGATCCAGATCTCTGTTCCTAATATTGTGGAATGTATTTACTTCTCTCCCAAACTGTGTCCAGTGGCCCCCACATCCAGAACGCTTTAGGTGTGAATGTGCCCCTGTTTCAACCGCAGTGCCCTTTTTTGCTTTATTTTATTATAATTTTTTTAATTAATGCATTAAATTTCTAAATGTTTATCCTTATATTGTGTATTGTTTATTGTACAGCAAATGACGCTTAATTACTTATTGAATTTATTTAAATGTGTACTAAAGACATGGATTAGAGAGCCACAGAGAAAATACCAGGAAGTTAAAATATGACAGATTGATTTTAAACTATATTTTGAAAAACCTTTCACTCAGTTTTAGCTCACACTTTCGCACAAGCTAGCTGTCATCATTTACTTTCCTTTTTTTCCCTTCTGCTGAACATTAACTTGAAAGAATGTTGATAACCAGTTTTGGTTTTTATTGACTTCCATTGTATATATTTTTATTTCACAAAGAATGTCATATGCGTGACATGAGCGTGAGCAACTACTGACAGAATTAATTTTTTGGGGTAAATTATCCCTTTAACCAATCCCTTTTTATTATTATTATTGGAACAAAGAATACAGGGGAAATATATATATATATATATATATATATATATATATATATATATATATATATATATATATACACAACAACAACAAAAACAGGGTAAGAAACTCGAGGTAGAGCAATAAAGTATATTTTTAAACAAGATACTACAAAAAAGAAAAAGTAGTTCACAAATTTAACATACAATAAATAGAAATAAATAACATGAAATTGTATATATACATACACTCGTGAACAAAATATTAAGACCAGGGAATACATTGCTAGTTTTACACATTTCGCACTAGTGGATCATAACCGTGTGCAAGTTGCTTCAAAATGCCAAAAGAAGAAACAGCAGCAAGAGATACAAAATAGAGATTAGACAATTTATTGAAAATTGCATTTAAACTCAAACAGGCTGTTCATCAGCTGATCAAAAGTTTTAAGTCATACAAAGGTCAAATCTGCACAAATCCTGAGAGTTATAGGACAAAATGTCAATATATATTCCTACTCTGCCACCTTGTGGTTAAAGATAAAATAATTCACAATGTAACTATGTAGAATGACAAATCATGTCATTTCATGAAAGAAAGTGACCTCTAGTGGACATAAAAGGAAATGAAGATTGTTGTGTTCTGTAAATGTACTACTACAAAATAGGATTATACGCACTTTTTTTCTTTGAATTTATAGTATAATGAGCTATTTTTACATTTATGTAATATGTCCACATTTGTTTCCAATTGTGTGTGTGTGTGTGTGTGTGTGTGTGTGTGTGTGTGTGTGTGTGTGTGTGTGTGTGTGTGTGTGTGTGTGTGTGTGTGTGTGTGTGTGTGTGTGTGTGTGTGTGTGTGTGTGTGTGTGTGTGTGTGTGTGTGTGTGTGTGTGTGTGTGTGTGTGTGTGTGTTAAGGAGCCTGAGAGGCCAGGAATTATTTTAAAAGTCTTGTGTGTGGTGTGCATGTTAGAGCACATGGGTTGTTGACGTGACATGGCATTTTCACTGTCACAGGTAAAAATGAATATAATTAGTATCGTCATCATTTAAAATGCAGTAAATTATTAAACATTTCTTTGTCTTACATGGACCTGGTGATTTAAAACTTTTGTCTTTGGATTTTTTTTTTTTTTTTAGCCAAATCTCAAAATTGTCTTTTGATGTGACTGTATCAAATATGGTTATGCAAGTCATGTATAATGCACATGGTAATCGTTTGTCTCAGAATTGTTTAAATATTTAACTTTTTTGGAACCACTCGGCGGCGTAGCACCAAATTTTGGGCTCTGGGTACAAACCATCTTGCTCAATTACACTGAGGAATGAATGAATGAATGAATGAGGCATTTATATAGCGTTTTCATATGCACTACTGTACACCCAAAGCGCTTTACACTTATAACAGGGGTCTCTCCTCAACCACCACCACCAATGTGCAGCATCCACTTGGATAATGGGATGGCAGCCACAGTACAATGGCGTCAGTGCGCTCACCACACACCAGCGATAGGTGGAGAGGAGATCCGAAAGATCATAATAGACCATAGGTGTAACCATAATAGGCTACTACTTATCTATATTTTGTATTTATTATCAGGCAGTTGTGAGTTTCTACATCCATGTACATTGTGCAACATGCGTCCAACGTGATACCTTTTGGCCTGCTGTACATGAGACCCTTACAGTGGTGGCTCAGGACCAAGGGGTTCTCCCCGAGGGGAAACCCTTTTCGCTTGATCAAGGCCACGCGGCGCTGCATAAGTGCCTTAGTGAAGTGGAAAGATCCTTGGTTCCTGTCCCAAGGTCCAGTTCTGGGGGCTCCTTGTCGTCGCGTAGCGCTAATGACGGATGCCTCCCTAACTGGCTGGGGAGCGGTCTTGAGTGGCCGCTCGGCCCAAGGTCTGTGGAGCGGCCGTCAGCTCTCCTAGCACATAAACCAGCTGGAGCTGATGGCTGTGTTTCAATCACATAAAATCAAACACTTCCTCTCAGACCTGCGGGGCCGCCATGTGTTACTTTGGTCAGACAACACTTCGGTGGTCTCGTATATAAATCACCAGGGGGGGTTGAGATCGCGTCGGGTGTGGAAGCTGACGCATCACATGCTAACATGGGCCCAAGGCAAGATGCTCTCGCTCAGGGCGATGTACATCCCGGGGGTCCTGAATGTAGCGGCAGACTCCCTCTCGAGGCAGGGAGTGGTGTCGGGAGAATGGAGACTCCACCCCGAGGTGGTAGAGGAGCTGTGGATCCGCTTTGGGCGAGCCCAGGTGGATCTGTTTGCGTCTCGAGAGACAACACACTGTCCAGCATTTTTCTCCCTCACACATGGTACAGACGTGGCCGAGGCTGCGTCTGTACGCTTTTCCCCCTCTGGCGTTTCTCCCAGGAGTGCTGGAGAGAGTCCGCCAGGACGGGGCTCAGCTTTTATTGATAGCCCCGCTCTGGCCGGGCCGAGTATGGCTGTTAACTGCCCGGTCGGTTCAGTACTTGAGTTCCGACAAGAAAAATTCTCTGCAGGGTTATCCCCTGAATCCCCCCGACACTGAAAGTGTATGTGTCGGCGATATCTGCTTATCATATTCCATTAGATAATGCATCATTAGGGAAACACCCCTGGGTCACGCGTTTCCTTCGTGGTACTTTGAGGCTCAGACCTGCGGCACGCTCAACGGTGCCTACCTGGGACCTGGCCATAGTTTTAGAAGGCCTTATGTTGGCCCCTTTCGAGCCATTAGAGGAAGTGTCAGAAAAGTTCCTCACACGGTAGACGGTATTCCTTCTAGCAATTTCATCGCTGAAAAGAGTAGGAGACCAACAGGCTCTGTCAGTGGCACCCTCTTGCCTTGAGTTTGCACCAGGAATGGTAAAAGCATTTCTCTTCCCGAGGGAAGGATATGTTCCCAAGGTCCCAACTAATGTGCCGGGACCAGTAATAGTGCAGGCTTTCTGTCCGCCTCCTTACACAAACCAAGTCCAAGAGAAGCTAAATCTGCTGTGTCCGGTCAGGGCCCTAGATGCATATGTCCACTGCCCTGTGGCGAAAGTCAGAACAGTTGTTTGTGTGTTTTGGGTCCCCGAGTAAGGGAAAACCGGCTTCAAAGCAGACGCTTAGCAAGTGGATAGTCAAGGCTATTTCGCTCGCTTACGAGTCGGCCCGACAGCCTTCACCAATGATGGTCCACGCCCACTCCACCAGGAGTATGGCTGCCTCTATGGCTCTTATTTCGGGAGTTTCATTGTCAGAGGTATGTGATGCAGCTGGGTGGTCCTCTCCACATACATTTGTGAGGTTCTATAATCTAGATGTGGCCTCTACCCCATGTTTCTGGGTTAAATTCACACATACAGACATTTGGGACTCTGGCGGCGTGGGTTTTGAGTTCCCCTAGCGTTTCGATGCAGTTTGAATGTTCCCTCGAGATAGGGAACGTCTCAGGTTACGTATGTAACCATGGTTCCCTGAGAGGGAACGAGACGCTGCGTCGCTATGCCATACTCCCGGCATGCCTGTGATCGATTTGTTTGGCTTTTTCAGAAGCTAATGACTGTTTGGTCCGGGTGTGCTTTATAGCTTCCGGGTCGATGACGTCACCCGCCTATGACGTATCTTCCCGCTATTGGACTGATTTCACGAGTGCTTCATGACGCATCACGCAGAGGCGTTCCCCTAGCGTTTCGACGCAGCGTCTCGTTCCCTCTCAGGGAACCATGGTTACATACGTAACCTGAGACGTTTCCTCCAGACATCACGCTTGCCATTCAGACCTAAAATCTTTGTTTTATCAGAGAATTTTGTTTCCCATGGTCTGAGAGTCCTTCGGGTGCCTTTTGGCCAACTCCAGCTGGGCTGTCATGAGCCTTCTATCTCGCCACTCTACAATACAGACCTGGTGGAGTGCTTCAGAGATGGTTGTTCTTTTGGAGATTTCTCATGCTGGAGCTCTGTCAGAGTTACCATCAGGTTCTTGGTAACCTCCTTGACTATGGCCCTTCTCCCCCAAATGCTCAGTTTAGCCAGGTGGCCAGCTCTAGGAAGAGTTCTGGTGGTTCCCAACTTCTTCCATTTGCGGATGATGGAGGCACTGTGCTTATTAGGACCTTCAATGCTGCAGAAATTTTTCTGTACCCTTCCCCAGATCGGTGCCTCTATACAATCTTGTTTCGGAGGTCACTCCATACAAAACTGTTACACTCTTTCTTCTCATATTCCCAACTAGGACTCGGTACCTTTTTGTAGGGTGATTCTCACTCTTACATTTGGCCAATAAAATGCCATTAATTGTTGTCTTCTAATTTGCAAAGTTATCACTCTGCTCAGTCAAATTTTCTGAGCTTATATTTACTTTAATAAATCCCTTAAATTTTGTTTTATCTTTTTCTCCATCCACCACAGCTGTTTCTCCCTACGTAAAACTTGCTACCACTTTTTCTTTTTAATCACTTTAATTTTCTTATTCATGCCCCATATCTCCTCTACTAGCTTATTCTTCCTTATTTCACTTCCTTATGCCCTGCTTACATCAGCGTGTGCTTGTTTATATTCTATTGTATATCTTGATTTTTTCTAAATTTTGTTATTTTGTGTATTTTATCTATGTTACCTAACTGTCCTAAATGCTTTCCTTTTCCTAGCACTTGCACATTGTTCATTCCACCATGGAAATATCCCAACTCACTTTATCAAACCTCCAATTGCCAATTTTCATTTACCTAATTTCTTCAATAATATCTTGTTAATATCTTGTCTAGCTCAAAAGCGTTCAGCTGAAAAAACAACAAAAAACTGCATTATGATAATGAGAACTGACTTGCATGTCCATGCAGCTGTGCCACTAAAATTTGAGAGGTGGGCGATATGGCAAAATACCCTGATTTTTTTCCAGGAAAATCACGAATCACAATTTTTAACTTTTTTTTTTTTTTCAGGTTGGTTTTATTTTGCAAGTACCATACACATTAAGCTACATATACAGCATAATATACAAATGAAATAAACAGTTCATTATTTTTTCAGCTACAGTACGTGTATTTATTTGACAGCATTCAAGAGAAATTAACAATTATAAAAATAAAACACTGCTTCACTGTATTGATTCTTATTTAAGCTAAGTAGTTCTCAGTCAAGAGCAGTTAATAACTTTCTCTTTGTGTTTTGCTGTTTTATTTACATTAAAGGGATAGTTCCCCAAAAATTGAAAATTCTGTCATCATTTACTCTCTCATGTTGTTTTAAACCCGAATGAGTTTCTTTCTTCTGTTGAAAATAAATTATTTTGAAGAATGTGGGTTACCAAACAGTTGCTAGTCCAGTGACTTTTATTTTTTTCTGCTATGGAAGTCAATGGAGGCCAGAAAATGTTTGGTTACCCACATTTGTTCTCAAATATTTGCGGTTCTTGGAAATTTAGCCTACATAAAGATGAATATTTTCTGGATGCACTTTATGTAGGCTACTGTTTTGCCTCTTTCATGAATTCAGTTTTAATTTAGTGTATCTTATATAATCTCTAATATATATGCATGTGTGTAACAAAAAGTGCTTTTAAAACCAAGGTAATCACGCATAATAATGTCCCAGGCGCCATGAATTTACATGACATGAGGAGAAAGAACTCATATGTCTTAAAAATCAATATAAAAAAGGTAGGATGTGAACTTTTTCATTGTCATTAGGGTTTTTTTTATACAGGTTTTTCCCTTGAAACAGTATTATTTCCAGAGTAATTTGAGTAGGGCCTATGTGCGTGTTGCATTACACAATATAATTTATTTCAGTTGATCTAATATCTTAAATTTATCTGTGAAACCAGAATCCCCCACCAGCTTTTCAATTATTATTATTTTATTAATATTGCCTGTGCCAAACATTCTACAATGTTTCATTCATCACCACCATTCCATCAGTCACATTTCTCTGCATCTGTACTTTTAAGACACCGCGCACAACTTCTGCAACTGTTTCAGATGCTTCCGAGGAAAAATAGTACCATTTTTTCGTGACCTTAGTTTGTTAGTTAGCAAGACCTTTTGATAATATTATCTTGAAATACAAATATACAACTTTTAATGTCTAAATATATAGCGAACAAATAGGAATTCGCAATAAATTATGTTTTAATGAAAATGAGAACGGTATCCTTCCGCCTGTTTGTTTGGATATGGGGTAAAAATGGCCGCTACTGGACAGGCGGTTGCTCCTTGTGGAAGACACACTACGCATTGACACTTTATCTGGGATTTTAATTAACTTCATATGGGAATTATTTTCATTTCCCAGTAATAGGTCGCCACAACGTTCAAGGTACGTTTCCTAAGTATTCATTAAAACACCCTGCTAAGCTGTGCTCGTGCAGTTGTTTCTCTCACTCTCAACTTCTGTTAGCTTGCTAGCTCCCCCACTAAAGAAATTCAAAGTTATTTCAGCAAATACTAGATATTATTACTCAAATGTGAAAGTGTTGCTGTCATTTTATTAAAATTCACAACCTTCTAAATGGGACACATTGATCTCGAGCGCTTGAAGGTGGACGAAGTGGTTTGTATTAATAGAGAGTGATGCACCGGTCAGATGCCTTTGTGTCAGGTGGACAAGTTTAACGCCACTAAGGCAAGCCCGTACACAAACAGTATAACAAATAGTGGCAGAGTGATATTTAGCTACTAAATGTCACTCACACTCATTATAACCGTTAATCAGACGTGAGCCATTTGACTGTGTTGTTGTGACTGAAATTTCTTTTAGCCGGGAGTTTTCGCGGGTATCTGGAGTTGCATGGCTCGTGCCATAGGTTACCTAGGTGACAGACCAAAAAAACCTCCGTGCGCTCCATAAAGTCACTGTTACGCTCGAGGATTTTACATCTGCTTTTATAACAATGTAACCGTCAGGTTATAATATCTATAATATAATTTCTAATAAACTACTCGTCAGGTATTCAGCACAGTTTCACCTGCACATGATGTAGGAGAAAAGCGAGTGTTGACAGTTGGCCGGGAAACTTGACCAGGTTTAACGTTACGTTTATCCGTTTTAACGGACACGATTTTCACAGACGACAGCAGATGATAAGACAATACCAGACCTCAGTTCCCATTTCTCGAGGAATAAAGCTCACAGACTTCAGCTTTCAAAGTAAGTTACATTTAGATTACAGTAACGAAATATTAACTTAGTCATTAACTATCGACGTGCTGTATATCAGAATACCGTTGTTTTGCCATTAACGTTACTACCACAGAACTTTTTAAGGGTATTGTAAGAATTTATGCGCTGCCTGTGATGAAGGTCTGTCATTATGTAAAGTTTATTTTGGTTAATGTTGTTATGGTCTGTGTGGTGTGTTAAATGTTGCTTGGCAGTTGGTCAAACAAACCTCCGTCCCTCAAATGAAACTGTCACATCAAGAACCTGTGTGGCTGCACAGAGAAACGTTACAAGAGATTTCTGAGAAGGTGGATTAGGGTTATGCATTTCTTTAGGTTAAGTCAGTGTTCATGGTTGTTTTCTGCAGGTTCTGATTGTTCATCATGGCGACGGGCGGCACTCCATTTGAAGACGGCACAGATGAGCAAGAGCTGCACAACTGGACCATCTCCAATGGAAGCTTAGATGACAGACTCAACAATATGGTATGAATCAATTGTGCTGATACTCCAACATAACAGATCCCTTGTTCCTAGAGCCTCAACCCTTGTATAATCAGCAGAAGTAGAAAACTAAAGTTAGGCGATAAACAAACTACAGCAGGGTCTGTCAGCATAGCTTGACTTTAAAGGGATAGTTCACTTTGAAATTAAATTTTGATATCTTTTAGCTTACCTCATGGGCATCCGAGATGTAGGAGTATTTTTTTTCCCAGTAGTTTCAATTTTGATCGTTTTAGGTCAAACCGTTCTTGTCTGTGCCTCACATAATGCAGGTCTATGGTCACCACCTCAAAGAGCATACACAGAGAAATCCAAATTAAACAATCCCCCATTGTAAGTACACACTGATGGCTTAAGACACGAAACGAGCGGTTTGTGTGAGAAAACGAACAATATCGTTTTTACCTCTTGTACACCACAGGAAACACGCACGCGTGCCCTCGGATCAGTCGGACGTAGTGGTGTACAAGAGGTAAAAACGTTATAAATACTGTTCGTTTTCTCACACAAACCGCTCGTTTCGTGTCTTAGGCCATCAGTGTGTACTTACGATGGGGGATTGTTTAATTTGGTTTATACACTTATTGACTGTTTAAATAATTTCTGATTAAATTGAAAGTTTCTTAGAGAGACAGCATTATCTAGAATAACGCAAGATGCTTACAGTAACAATAGGAAACAGTAAGTACCATACAAAACTAAATAGTGTGTCTAATGACAGGTTAATATTATGTTGTATTACAAAATACAACCGTAGATACTTTGCTTACAGATCGTTCACTCGATCCTTCTAGCAAACGTCACCTTTTCCACTATATAAGTTAAAGGGGTGATGAATTGAGAAATCAACTTTCCCTTGAGCTTTTGATATAAAAAAAGGTAACGGTAATGTAAGATTATCCTGTAAGTTTCAGAGCTGAAAATGTCCTTGTTAGTCAAAGAAAAGCTTTTATAGACACCAGGGGCCTGTTCTTCGTACATCGCTTACTCAGTTAGCTGGATTTGATTGTTGACGATTTGGCTTGATCTCGGATTGTTCAAAGCTCATCCTGGACTTGCTTTCATAGCAACAGGTCCGTCAGCTTAAACCTGCTCGGGAGCAGGCTTATTTCATGTAAACAGGATTAGATCGCATCTTGAGGTGATACTTAAAATCTGTCCCAGCCACTGCTACTTTATTACAAGACTTCATTACTGAACCAGGGGCAATAATAATTTAAAATAATAATAAATATAAAAGTTTATTTGAAAATAATATTTTAATGTTGTGTAAAATTTGTGTATAATACTATAGACACAGTCACATGAATAGAAACAATAAATAATCTTGGAGAGGGTTTCATCGTGTTGAGTGTCGTAATCGAACGCGACACACAGTTTGAAAGCTGAATGGAGAGTGACTGAGCAGCAGCAGAGGGAAGCATGCATTGACGTGAATTGGAATTTAATGACTTAAATATTAATCTGTACTCACATTAAATTATGGAATGGCATCAGAACACTTATAATATAGTGCACGAATCATTGATGATGCTTTATAATGTTTTTGTGCCTTTTGTGGGGCACTGGGGTTTAAAGGGGTACTTCAGCGCTGAAAAGATGAATCTGTTGCTTGGCAACAGAGATTTTATACAATTATTGTGCACTCGTGATTTTATAACTTTTGCTGCTGTATTATTCACTAATCTAATTTATTCAATTCTACACACTAAGGCTTAGAAATTCTACATAGACAAAACTGCATTGGTATCGGATAAACTTCTTAATGTAGTACAAATGTGAAATATTTTTTGAATTTGGTGCCTTCTAGACTGAGAAAAGACAGAAAATGTATTTTTGTCTCATGGGGATGAAAGACTACAATTCCCAGAATGCTTTGCTGCCCTGTGAGGCCATTCTCAAAGCCACCGCTGCTGAATTACTGTAACTGAGTTTGAGAACAGACACTACAATTAAATACTGAACGTGTCTGTTCAATATAACGATCGAGTTGCTGCGTGAGTCTCACAGCACAACACTGCAGGAGTCAGATTAAATTTAATGTCATAAATGAGCTGAATGAGCTCTTGTGATGAGAGTTGAGGTAACCGTGATTAGGGATGCACCGATACCATTTTTCCAGAACCGATCCGATATTAAAAATGTTGAGTATCGGTCGATACTGATACTAAACCGATCCGATACCAATGCAGTTTTGTCTATGTAGAATTTCTAAGCCTTAGTGTGTAGAATTGAATAAATTAGATTAGTGAATAATACAGCAGCAAAAGTTATAAAATCACGAGTGCACAATAATTGTATAAAATCTAAACATTACATATTACGCCAACATAGTTGGGAAAAAATAAAGGAAACCACAAAAGTGAATAACTGTAGCTGTAAATCTGGTAAAATATGTTACACAAAATATATTCATGAAAAACAAGTAAATATATTTATAGAAATAGGGCCTATATACTAAGAAATTGCATTTATTTTAAATGTATAGTGCATATTTTTAATGAGGCAGCAACATATAGATAGAGCAGAACAAGAAAGGCTATTAATAAGGCTTTCATAGCGCAACAGTAGCATAATACAGAGCGGCACAAATCGCTTATGCGCATCCCGTGCGCAGGATGATGTGCTTGAAGCAACACGGAGTCACATGCTCACAGCCACAGTCATAGACGCTCACAGCGCGCCGCGCTCCGTCCGCATCGAGAAGTTTAAAGCAAGATATACACAAATCCGGCGAAACACGGAAGTAAAGCATCGCCGCCATTACTGCGTGCCTTGCTGCTAAGGACTTAGAGCAGTGCGTACACGAAAACACTTCTCAAATGAGGTTAATAGCTTAACAATGACTGATTCTCCCCTCATGTCATGTTATAATAGCCTACCTTTTTTTCCCTTATAAATTAATTTTATTTTTGTTACGAATGCATACTATTATTATTTTTCCCCCTGTTTGTATTCAGGATATTAAGAGCTGCTCCCTCAGGCTATATCTTTTCTGTATCCTATTTCGAATTCGAAGAAGTTGATTTTATGCAGAGATATTTGTTTGTAAATCTTGATACTTTCAATAATAATACAATTAATTGATTAATATATAAATAAATAGCAGCGCGCGGCAGTAATGCACGGCGCGCTGTGATGAACGTAAAGAAAACCACTTAAAGACAGAGAATAATTAAAGCATACGTGTCCATTACAAACGGACCTAGTCACAATTAACGTTAGACATATATGAAATGATCAGTTACAAAAAATATGGCCTTATTAAATCAGCACGTAAACTTGCGTGACCTACCGATGTGCTCATGCATATGTTCACAAGCTGCAATAAATAGCCACGACCAGTTGTAGCAATATACATCTTCCTACAGGTATAAGATTATTTTATTAATCATCTGGCATGCGATAAGCGTCAGAACCTAAACTACAGGGCATGAGTTCGGGATGGATTGGCCAGATACTGCATCCTACATCACAGATCAGCCGCTGCGTATGAATCACAGTGTCGTGAGGTTTTCAGGCAATGGACTCGTACCATAATATGTCAGTAACAATAGAGAAAACTACGAAGTTACATTTGTGTAATTGTGACTTAAAGTCCCTTTGTAACAGGCACGTATGTTTTATTTATTTTCTGTTATCATTTACAGCGCGTCGTGCATTACTGCCGCGCGCTGCTCTAAGTGCAGCATAAGTCCTCAGTTATAACTGTTCGTTATTTCATGTTCTTAAAACGTGTTTGTGTAAAACAATTCCGTGATAACGGAAAGCAGGGCCCTAATATTAGCAACACAGCTCACAATGACAGTGTTCAGTTTGATTGCAGTCTTGCAGTTCAGTCTTAATTACATTATATTTGGCAGACGCATTTATACATTAATACATCCTGTTGTCAATAAATTACCTTTCTGTAAGTTTTGGCCAATGCCTGACATCATCTACCCAATGTTCCCTTTCACCAGACATTTTATTTAATGTGGAGGATCCGCTTTCATTGAAATGTCATTAGAGGACACCGGCAAGTGTCACACCGCCACGCACTTCGCAGGCACGCAGTAATGGCGGCAGGCAAGATGGCGGCGCCCATAAAGTTCGCGGCGGATTTGTGTATAGACGCGTAGTATATCTATGCAGTATTCTTATAAGCCGTTTATTTTAACAGTTTAACATTTCAGTTACTGTGTGTGAAAAACAATATAATAACTAGTCCAGTGTTGTGATCTAACTGACACCCGGTAGAAAGTAACACGGTTTACAGCAATAAACGCCAGCAGATAGCCATTTTTTGAGAAACCATAACGTTAGAGCGTTATCTACAGATCAAGCATAATAACAGAAACAATAAATAATCTTGGAAAGTTTCATCGTGTTGAGTGTCGTAACCAAACGCAACAGTTTAAAGCTGAATGGAGAGTGACTGACAGCCGCAGTGGAGGGAAGCATTGACGTGAACTAATCTGTACTCGCATTAAACGATGGAATGGCTTCAGAACACTTATAATATAGTGCACGAATCGTTGATGCTTTATAAGGTTATTGTGCCTTTTGTGGGGCGCTGGGGCTTAACAATAACACAGAATATTATGCGCACAGTATCGAATTTGGATCGGTCCTGTCTGTCCGATACCCGATCTGGCAAATAATGGCAGATCGGAGCCGATACCGATCCCAAATATCGGATCGGTGCATCCCTAACCTTGATCGCACTTGCGGCATACATTCTAGGGATTTAATGATTATCGGTTCCACGAGAAACCACGATAAAATTTACTGACGGTTAGTAATATCGTTTAAAATTTAATTATCATTAAAACCGTCAGTGATTATCACGATTTTGAAAACTCGCCGTAAATCCTGTCCAGTCTGGTGCAGGCGCGCGCAGCACGTGACGCAACGCTGTTTTCTGAATGAGGAGAAATGACAGAAGGCAGTGACAGTACCGGGAGATTTTCCAGCCTTCTAAAAGTAAAAAATCTGAGGTGTGGCCATATTTTGGCTTTTACAAAAGTCCTAAAGGGGAAAATGAATCAAAGAGGCTCTGGTCACCCTGTCTGCAGCAGAACATGCCAGAAGAAAGTCGCGGTAATAGGGGAAACACGCAAGGCAAGTGGACTTTGACCTCAATACCAACGTACGTCTGGGAAATAATAATGTGAAGCTTGAGCCAAAGACGAACGAACACGTTCAGACACTACTATGAATTTAAGGAATAATAATCAGGGCTTGACATAACAACCCCTGTTTGTTTGTGTATTTCGGCTGTGGCGTGTAATGCAGTCACTCACACTAGTCACTTTTGCACTGTTATAGTCACCTACTTATTATAGGCTTCTCCAAAGCCATCTATTATAATCGCGTTGCGCATTATAACCTATCACATGTGTTTCTTTTGAGTTTATGAATGCAATGTCTAATAATCAGATGCGTTCAGATTAGCAGAGTTTTGTTCATAGCACGCTCTCACTGAAATCTGCACTCGAAGCAGAGATGAGCGTGCAGGAGATTCATTCAGCATATGGTTGAATGTTTTTGTTCTATTTCAGCAGCGAAAATAGTTTAAAACAAACACTGCAGAACCATAGCGCATCTGATATGACTGGCATAAAGTTGGCTTGAAGTTCGAGATAATTTAGGGGCCGTCTCTAAGTTACATACATTGGTTATGCGCGTTTGTATAAAACTGACTAAAGTGTTCATAGGTGTCGGCTATAATGCACACCTTTTTGATTTTTGATATTTAATAAAATAAACTGTCAAATCATATTAAAATATGGATGTGATTTATTTTCCTGGGATACTGTTTGGGCTCAAAATATGCTAGATCTAAATGTGTCATAGCTGATAGGACACTGATGAGAATATTGCTTGAACATATTTATAGAGATAATGTTAGAGATTCTATTTACACCAAATTATTATTTATGCATGTGGTG
Organism: Pseudorasbora parva; assembly: GCF_024679245.1. Lineage (NCBI taxonomy): Eukaryota > Metazoa > Chordata > Actinopteri > Cypriniformes > Gobionidae > Pseudorasbora > Pseudorasbora parva. The sequence continues at coordinate 43,884,050 of NC_090175.1, read as the reverse complement.
CTACTGATGGCGGCCAATATAAGGAAGGAAATCCCACAGAATACAATGTTGCTTTTAAAAAGCGCATAGAACTGCTTGATTTATTTGTTGTTTGTTGATTTTCAAATATAAAACTTGTTGACATGTTTTCAGTGTGTGCATTGGTTCTTTTTGAACACTTTATCTAATTTGAACAAAACCGTGATAATAATGATAACCGCGATAATTTAGGTCACTATAACCGTGATGTGAAAATTCAATACCGGTACATCCCTAATACATTCACAACGCATGTTCAGTCTGGTGTGTTTTCAGTTCATGTCTTTGGAAGCTTAACTTTCATAGAAATTAATTTAAAATTTTATAACACTTTGCTCTCAGCATAGTTCAGTTTCCATGAATGCCTGCAGCTGCGAGCTGAGCTGTGAGTGAGATCTCCATATCTAGTGCCCTATAATTTCCGCGGTCACGGAATCGCGGAATTGGCATATTAACGCGGAATCTGCATATAAACGCGGAATCAGGTGTTAACGCAGATTTCCCCGGAATTTTACAAATTCTGTGTCGTGTGGGAGGAGAACCCTATAGCTGTGTCTCATTTCGTTAAATTACGAAGGCTGCGTCCTCCGGAGGACACGTCCTGTGTAGGATGCAGTATACGGAGTGTCCTCAATCAGAATTAAACGAGACGTCCTTTGTAGGACACACAGGCAGGAAGTATCACGTTGCTATGCCAACAAGTTCAGCCTCGTTGCGCTCACGCCAGTTGATATGAATGAAAATTATTTATAACTTGAAAATGACTATGAAATGTTTCTTGTCTTGACAGCAATGTACTGTTCTAAACGTTTAAAAAGCACTAAAGCGTTGTAATTCTGTTAACCACAATCATCTGTTTGAGGTAATAAAGCTTAAAAATAAAAACAAGCTTGAACTTAGATTTTAAACACCACACCTACGCTCGCATGTATATCTGGCAGTGTTGCCGTTTTTTCCATAGACTGTAAAAAAATATGGTGGTAGTGTCCGTGATGTCACCCATAAGATTCCGATAAGCCGTTCTGAAGCTTAAAGTATGGTCGAGCTGGGCGTTGCCATCTTGTGAGCGAGTCAACGCGTGTCACTCCCGGTTAACAGAAAATGGGCAAAAAGGCGGGATGTGCGCGGAGCTGAGGTGACGCAATAATTAGAGATAAATGGCTATCCACTTGTAACCACGCCTTTAATTATACAGAACCTTAAGGCTTTATATAACGTAAACGAATGAGTTTTTAAAAAAATTCACCCCCCTCAGAGTTGTCATGAAGATCAAAATTAGCCTTATAAGCCAAAACCACAATTTGTACCAGGCTGTAAACATGTTTTTTTCTGCTTTAAAGTTGAGAATTTTAACATGGGGCTCAATGAGATTCTGCTCCCTTCTGGAGCCTGTCCCTAGTGGCCAGTTGAGGAATTGCAGTTTACATTACTTCCGTATTGGCTTCAAGAGAGATAGCGGGAGGTTGCCGCTTGGTTTTTTCATATAATATAAAAAAATATTTTTGACGGTTGTTAACGGCGACGCAAAGAATTGTGGGTTATCTTCAGCCACGAAGGCTACACGCCATGCACACTCTGAATTCCTGTGAAAGAAGGACGCATTCGAAGGTCGCATTTGGAGTGTCCTACTCACTTTTTTGAAATGAGACGGCCTTATGACGTATGCACCCTTCAAATGCGACCTCCGGAGGACGCAGCCTTCTGAAATGAGACACAGCTTATGTCTGAGGAAAGTGCAGACCGGGGGAAGCAAATCTTCGCGACACAACCCCTCCCGTCATTTCAGCTCGCCCTTCAAAACTATGAAAGTATGGCGAAGTTGGTCTCCACGGCTCTGCTTTCGGCAGCGAAAAAGTTAAGAAACTCGACACTAACGGCGGTTTCACACTGGACGCGCAGGCGGCGCAGAAGCTTTGCGTATGGAGAGTGGGAGAGCTTAGAGCTTGCGTAGAGCTTAACCGCGGCTCGTGTATTGCACAGACAGACAAATATTAGCTGTGTCTCATTTCGTTAAATTTCGAAGGCTGCGTCCTCCGGAGGACACGTCCTGTGTAGGATGCAGTATAAGGAGTGTTCTCAATCAGAATTAAACGAGACGTCCTTTGTAGGACCATAGACCGTAAAAAAATATGGACGACTCGACATCATCCGTTTCCGCTTGCCATATTTGAAGCTTTCAGGAGGCCTTGCACGGCGCGGACATCTTGGGACCGAGTCTGCGCAGTAGCGATTTCGGGACCGGAGTTGCGCAGTATAGCGCAGGAAGTAGAGCAGGAAGTACAGTCGCGATATCAAAAGCCCGCCCACACTCTCGCAGATGCAGAACAATTAATTATGTTGGTGTGAAATAAACAGTTATGGAAATGTAGAAATTAAAGCTAAAGCTCTAATCTGCTCCCAAAAATTTCGAAAAAAGTCCGTTAGTGCCTCAGTGACAACTTCACTCAGAGAAGACGTCAGTCTCAGCTGTCAATCATGACGTCACACCCCCCGTTTTTATAGCATCAAATAACTAACTCAAAGTAAACTTATTTTTAAAACGAACACCTGAAATGAAATCATCGTGATGATAACTGCCTTCAGTGACATAAACTAACTTTGGGGAAACATTTTTGAAGTGTAATTTTATTATTTAGTTTGCATCACGTCCATTAGAAAACACAGAGGGGCGGCTATACTGGGACCGGTCACCGGGGGGCGATCGAGGCGCGAAAGCTTCAGTAAATGAGAGGGAGACTGCAGGCTTGTGTAGGACACACAGGCAGGAAGTATCACGTTGCTATGCCAACACGTTCAGCCTTGTTGCGCTCCTACAGCCGTTATATGAATGAAAATTATTTATAACTTGAAAATGACTGAAATGTTTCTTGTCTTGACAGCAATGTACTGTTCTTAATGTTTAAAATGCACTAAACAGTTGTAATCCTGTTTACCAAAACTATCTGTTTGAGGTAATAGAGCTTAAAAAAAACAAAAATAAAAAGCTTGAACTACTAATTTTAAACACCACACCTACGCTCGCATGTATATCTGGCAGTGGCGCTGTTTTTTCATATAACATAAAAAAAATGACGGTTGTTAACGGAGACGCAAAGAATTATGGGTTATCTCCAGCCGTGAAGGATACACCTCATGCACACTCCGAATTCCTGTGAAAGAAGGACGCATTCGAAGGTCGCATTTGGAGTGTCCTACTCACTTTTTTAAAATGAGACGGCCTTATGACGTATGCACCCTTTGAATGCGACCTCCGGAGGACACAGCCTTCTGAAATGAGACACCGCTATTGTCAATTCTGTCAGATTTTCCGGTGTTCTGCTCGACCCCTGTCATCTCGCGCTTTGATTTATAATGGGCACATTAGGCAGCAATACATATCTGCTGCAAATGCGACCGTATTCCCCTCTGTTCCAAACATATGCATTTAACATGCTGTATATGGGTAGTTTACATGATAAAAGTAACCTTAAAGTTAAGATAAGCATCTAGTTTTAATCATTTAAAGGGGCCTTTGAAGTTGGGGGACTTCTGGCAGTGTTGTGTTTTCGTGTATTTTTATTTTTCACAGCTCTGGATCATAATGGTGATTGTTAAACACACAGAACAATTCACTACATGATTTCATGGTGAAATTTGTTATTTTTTCATGTTAATTTTCAGCTTTAAATGTTTTACTTAATAGTACTGTATGTATAAGATGATTCTTATGAATTTTTTTTGAAGTTCTTTCTTTATTTTTTTACTTGAAAGAAAAAGCTAATGGAGCACTTTCATTTTAACTTATATAAACTACTATAATGTATTTTACCAGAAAGTTTAAAGCTAATAACCATTAATATTTGAAGTACTTGAAGTGCAGTGTTATGTTGCATCATATTTGTCCTAAAAAGTAAATGTGATGTTTGTTACCTCAAAAAATGTAAGGTCATTCCTATTTTTTGTTTTATGTTCTATTATATTAACATTAAAAGCACACTCTTTTTTCACCAAAATAACAGTAAAGGGTAAAAAAACTGAATTGCCAAACATTTTAATGGAAAAAAAGGAATCTGCAAAAATTAAAACGGAAAAAACGGAATTTGCAAAAAAATTTGCAAAAAGGGGGGGGGGGGGGCACAATCATTTGAATATACTCCAGGGTTTCTACTGATACAAAGCCATATGCTAATCGCTGAAGTAACCCTTTAACAATAACACAGAATATTATGCGCACAGTATCGAATTTGGATGGGTCCTGTCCGTCCAATACCCTATCCGGCAAATAATGGCGGATCGGAGCCGATACTGATCCTGAGTATCGGATCGGTGCATCCCTAATTGGAATGTATGTTATTGATCAGAATGTGCTCCTGAATTTTTGACTGTGCTCCTAATTTTTTTTCATTAGGAGCAAAAGTGGTCCTCATGAAAAATGTTAGTGTAGAGCCCTGTGGAGTATTCATTATTTTGTGTTGTAGAAAAAGGCATTATTTTTATATCTTGAGATTGTGTTAAGCACAGACCTTATTTCAGGCATTTAACCAAAACAGCTTATGCTTTGTTTATTCATTAAAATGTGCTCTCATTTATGGTTTTTAAATGTCTATTCACGATTCTCTCAGGATTGGGGAGTTCAGCAGAAGAAGGCCAACCGCTCCTCTGAGAAGAACAGGAAGAAGTTCTCAGCTATGTCAGAGAGCCGGCTAACCAATGACATTTCTCCAGAGTCCACTCCTGGAGCAGGGCGAAGGAGGGCACGTACACCCCATTCCTTCCCTCATGTGAAGTACAGCACTCAGATGTCTGTGCCCGACCAGGCTGAGCTTGATAGACTCCGGCAGGTCATAAACTTTACAGATCTGGATGAGGTGAGTGAGTCTTTATAACCAGGATTAGATTTATGACAAACTTCACTGACAAAATTTGGCTGAGGTTCTAAGCTTGCTACTGTTTCAAAACCGGAAGCGCATGGATTTATAATTATTTCTTAAGCAAATCCTCAGAAGCAAGCCCTTAAAGTCCTTATGAAATCAAAATTAAAAAATCAGCCATAGTAATCTTTAATCAAAATCTGAAAAGTTATTTTATATATTCTTTCTCACTCTTTACTTCTGGTTCATTGGGACTTTAAACACATAGGTCATTATTAAATCCAGGCTGACTTTAAAAGGAAATGTAAATTTCAGGGACATCCTTATCAGGACTTGACATTAACGCGTGTCTGGGACAAGTGGATTTTTTGAAGGGACAAGTGAAAAATAATTTTACTTGCCAGATGGACAAGAGCCTGATTAAAACAAAAAATTAACCGTCGAATCACCAAAATGCAAGAATGATTGTGCATTAATTCAGTGTAAGTGGCGATCGATACTGGTGGATAATGTATAATGAACTGATGATAACAAGGTCGCGCTGTTGACTCTCGTGCAGCCTCTCGAGGAGAAATAACAACATTAGAGCATTTAAGCTGTTTCCTGAATAGCATCACGACTAAAAATGACACTGCTTTTATATGACAGTTTCATAAACAATTAATTAACATTCACTTATACATTAGCATTCACTTAAAGTCACTTACATTTTAGATGCAATATTGAGTGCTTTTGTTCCATTTCAGCAGCGAAAATCGTTCACTCACAGCAGAACCGTAACGCGTCTCACAGCAACAAGTGTGTTACTGAATGATTCAGTGTTTAAATTAATCGTTTGAATTAACTCATTTTTCCAACATTTCTAATGTGTCTATTCAAAACTACAAATCTCAAAACATTATTTAATACTGTTGTAATTTTTCAGTGTAAATTATTTAATGTTATTGTTAACAGCCCTTATAGTCTTATAGTTTAATTTAATTGAATGCATTGATCAAATTTAACAATATAAAATGAAACCTGAAGCATAGCCTATATTTAAGATTAGAAGGGGAAATGCCCTTTATAAAAGGTAAAAATATCACAAATTTGAAATGATTCAATAAAAAATGTAATTTAATTTTTAAATTCACAAATATGCAGATTTAAATATGTAAAAGCTGATTGAACACTGGTGAGAATATTGCTTCAGAATAAATTATAGTTACAACACACACACACACACACACACACACACACACACACACACACACACACACACACACACACAATTAAAAAAATAGCAAACTTTTTCCGGACAGGCAAATTTTTTACTTGGACAAGTGAATGAACCATTTACTTGTCCGAAGGAAAAGCATATGACCATGCTTAATGTCAAGCAAGCCCTGCTTATATTAAAACCAAATATTACTTTTCATCCTAACAGAGAAGTATTGGCAGTGATTCTCAAGGCCGTGTCACTGCAGCCAACAATCAGAGACCACTGTCTAATGAGGCCAAGAAACCTTTCAACTTCCTGCCAATTCACCTCAACACTAACAAAAGCAGAGAGCCCAGTGCATCCACCTCTTCCACACCTGGGGGGAAGGAATCCAAGAAACAGAGTCCTGGAAAAGAGCTGTTTGCACCAGTTCCAGCTGTGGTTAAAGAACCTTTTAGTCTGGACAGCACCCTGCAGTTTGAATTGGAAGATGGGAGAGCGGAGCTTACTATTGACAGCAGTCAGGTAATTAAGATGCGTTTAATGTTTTTATAATGTCTTTTGGGCCATATTCAAACTGCCAGAATTTTTTTTTTATACAAATGGGATTTTGAAAGTCTGGACAGAAAAAAACATGTATTTGGATTTTTCATGTATTGAGGTGTTACGGCCACCACCGCAACATAAAAGAGGGACAACACAAAAGGCTTGCAATAGTTTTTTTTTTTTCAAACACGTAATCTTAACACAAAGTGGGGGACTCCGAAGGCACAGAATCAGAACCATAACCAGGGAGAAACAGAGGGCAACCAGGCCGCCGTACCAGTCTCCTAGACATAGCAGAAAGGTTTCATATATATGCAGGCTCAGGCCATCCTTAAAAATATTTTAGTTTGCAGTAACAGTAAAAAAAAAAAAACAAAATAGGTCGGTAGGTAGGTATACATACGTTTTAATTTAAAAAAAAAAAGTACATTTTTGGTGATGGTGATTACGTAGGTATGAATTTAAACAAATTAGCATATTGTGACGTCTCTGACTGGGTCTTCAAGCCGTGCCTTCAGGCACATAGGCTAATTGCAGGCTATATAGACCACAAACAAATTGAAATATTTGTCAAAAACATGTTTTTTGCATAAATTTTAGGTGCATTCATTAAGAAAAGGTTCCAATCACCAGCTAGCTGTCATTGACTCAGCTATCAATCCTCCCTTTTTTTCCGTGTTTCTCACGTATTTTAGCTCTTTTCCCGCTGTCTTGCCATTTTAGGTTTTTTTCCTGTGATATGTTTCGTATTTTTACACTCGATTGTGTTAACTCAGAACAAGCAACTATCTGTGTCTCTGAAGTGGCTTGCACTTGTTGCTAGACCAACGCATCTGGTGATATAGACTATTGTATTTGAATATTAAAAAGCAAAAAGTTGTTTTTATGAATTCAATTAATTAAGTACCTATAACCTACTCTTTACTGGTAAATATTATAGTAAACAAACATCACAGACAATGGCAGACCATTTTTTTCAGATGTTATTTTATTTTTGTAATATTATGTATTGTCTCTCAGTTTTTTTGAAGAGACACTGCCCCTCTTTCCTCCTTTTTGAAAGCCTACATTTAGAATAATAGCTTTGATTAACGTTAATGATCAAAAAGGTTTAAAAATTGTAATTGTTTGGATTGTTTTTCCTGCCTTTGAACCACAGCCGTTCACTAAATCAGTGTTTCCCAACCTTTTTTCAGTCATGGCACCCCCATACATATTTTACGTTAGGGGTGTAATAGTACAGATTGCTCACGGTTCGGTTTGTATCACGGTTTTAGGTTCACGGTTTCAGTACGGTTTGGTATTTGCCATGCTCAGAGAAAGAAAGAACTAGGCCTACTGTCAAATAAAAATAAAGAAAATAAGAACAAAAAACTTAAATGCAAGCAGCAGCACAAATAAATACTATTGAGCAAAGATACTAATAAAATAAACAATGCTTTTCAGATTTTTCAGGTAGGTCTAACATTAGTTTTTAGGTAGAGAAATTGAATAAATTAATCAAATGTAAAATAACTGCACATTTAGCTGTTTAAATCAAAAATGTATCCTTATTAAGCTTACAAAAGCTATTCAATCAAGAACAGTGAGTGATGTCTATCTTTTGTTTGACATTAAACAGACAGCAGTAAAGGCTACTGCCCCTTTAAGACCTAATACAGGGATATGTGTCGTCTTTCTCGACTGTATTCAGTTCACTTAAGGCATATACAGACTATGTCTGCTTGGATACTCATCAAGATCGACATGTTGACATACTTTTTGTGAGAGTTTGTCAGGGATGGAAATTAGCACCCGCCACCAGCCAAATGCGGGTGATTTTGAGTTGTGGCGGGTAAACTCGCTTCACCTACCGGCCACCGTGGCGGGTAAATAAAAATAGCATACTGTTTCCCCTCTTTATAAACTGTGTTCAGTGCATGCGAGTGCGGCCGCATGTCCGAATATGACCAGTCGTTTTCGCCGTCATTACCCGGATGTAGTGCCAGAAGACCCGAATAATAACTCGCACGCGCTGAGAGAAGATCTGTCACTGTTATCCGGAAGCGCGCACCCGTCTCACAGCGCGCAAATATTGAGTTCTCTTTCAAGTCTTGTGCTTAAACGGACAAACTCACACAAAAAGTATGCCAACATGTTCATCTTGATGAGAATTCTAGCAGACATAGTCTGAATATGCCTTAAGTGAACTTTATACAGTCGTGAAAGATGACTCATATCCCTCTATTAGGTCTTAAAGGGGCAGTAGCTTTTACTGCTATGTTTAATGTCAAACAAACGATAAGGACATCACTCACTGCTCTTGATTGAATAGCTTTTGTAAGTTTAATAAGGAATAATCTTTAATTTAAAAAGTTAAATATGCAGTTATTTTACATTTGATTACTTTATTACATTTCTGTAGGCTTGTAGACCTGTACATTATTATTTAATGTACACATGAGTGAGGTCAAGTTAAACATTTTACTTTGAATTTTATTTTATACTGTTTGATGTTGCAATGTGCTAAATAAATATTTGCATAATTTGTAATTGATTTATTATTTGAAACTTTAATATTAATTAATGCAATTGCAATGCCTTGATTTTTAGTAAAGTTACTCAGTCATAGCATTAGCCATAAATGCAACGGATAATTGGCATAATTTATTTTAGTGCTTCGGTTTCAGCCAATAATTTTTATTTCGGTGCATCCCTACTGACAGTGTTCTGCTCCGTATGTCGTCAACACGCTTCAGGAGATGCCAAAACTAGTAGTTTCATTGTTGGTACTAAAAACCTAAAACTGGAAGCCATAAAAGACCACGAATCATCCAAATGCCACATCCAGGTAAAAAAAAAAAAAAGAGAGAACATAGAGCCCTACTCATTTAATGAAATGTATATCAGTTCATGGTTTGTGTGCGTATAAGAGTGAAAAAATGTCAGTATTTCATTGAGATTTGAGATTAAATGAACAACTTAAGTATTGTAGAGCTTGTAGTATTAATTTTCACGTGCAGTTACACATTGTCGGTTAAAAACAAGAAAGTGGCTGGTAAAAACATTGAGTGGCTGGTAGATTTTGAAATCCACCAGCCACAGTGGCCGGTGGACAAAAAAGTTAATTTCCATCCCTGGAGTTTGTCCGTTCAAGCGCAAGACTTGAAAGAGAACTCAATATTTGCGCGTTGTGAGACGTGCGCTCTTTTGGACGTGCGCAGCGACAGCTTCTCACACTGCAGAGAGTTCTCATTCGCGTCTTCTGGCGAATATACCCGGGTGAATGACTGGTCATACGGCATGCATTGAACACAGTTTACAAAGAGAGACCGTTTGCCCACGTTTTTCTTTTTTTATCGCTGTTGTAGTGTAGCCTGTCTCTGAGGAGCCAGCACGTGTATCCATCGACAGAACCATACATAAAGCATTTTTTTTCAAATTAACAACCAGTGCCGCCGCTCCCACCACGCGCATCACGCGCTGCGCGTAGTGGAGCAAAACACACACTTCCCATAGCAAAGCGTTATGACAACGACATTTTATTTCAGACTGACAGATACAAGATAAACGTTTTTTCTGCCATTTGTTACTGTTTTGTACACGTTGTTATATTAATTATAATTCAAATTCTGTTTTATTGGCCACAATATATTAATGATGAATGTTGAGAGGGGCACTTTTGAATAATTTTCAAAAAGGGCAGGGGCTCAAACCCACAAAGCCCTCCCCTCTGCAGTGCACTTGCCTGGTGTGTGTAACGTGTCCATGGTCCTGACTCCTGTCACACAATGCGGGGAAATCTCCGACAGGGCTTTAATAGTCTAACCTTACAGTGAATGAGAGTATGAGCCGAAACAAACGCACAGGCCATAGTGTAACATCCGTTAACCATAGTGTAAACATAGATGACGTCACAGGTTTTTCTATAAAAGAAAGAACGTAGCCTTTGTTTGTATGTAGGCCTAGGTAATTCATATATTTATAATACTTACTAAAATATAATTCATATTATTTTATTACTTTTGTATTAGTTGTTTGAAGAGTAAAAAAAGAAATTGGTCGGTCTTAACAACCGGCAAGTCGGTCGGACTAAAATAAAAAAAAAAATGAAAAATCGGTCCTAAATTGACAGGGTCGGTCGGGTTACGGCAAACAAGATTATTTTTAAGGATGGCCTCATCCGATCCACAGGTGTAAGGAATCTGTCCGTAACACAACAAAAATAACATTTCCACCCACTAGAGGGCAGACAAAGCATTAAGACAGAAATAACCAGTTCAACTTGGGTGGTGACCCCGAATAGTCGAAGATTCGATGCATCGATATGCGGAGCCTGATTCGACCACCAATCTCACGGTCGAATCTTCGCGGGTGTTATGAAACGAGGATCATACTATTTTGGCAATATGGGGGTGCTCAATATTTTAAGGACGTGTCGCGGCGCTGAGCTGAGCATCGGTGTGCGACCCCTTTAAGGGCGCTGAGCTTCGCACCGCGCCTTTAAAATTATAACACGTTCAATGAGTGTACACGGTCCGTGGCCACTCAGGAAGTTGTTTAAAATCTTGCCGCACCACAGAGCGCTTTCGTGCAGTCAATTCAAAATTGAGCTTACATGTATATAATGTGCGCGTCAGGTGGCGTTGTGAGATCCAGAGGTGCGAGGCTGAGCTTCGCGTCCTTCACCCCCTTTAGGCACAATCGGCTTAAGAACGTGCATGTAAAAGCACTCAAGTGTTCTTTTCCTCTCTAGGCAGGTTTTTTTTTTTTTTTAGGTTTATTTATCAATATGTTCTTTTATATATTTGTGTGATGTTCTGTATTTCGATCGCGGCTTTAACTTGTTATGAGAAAACGGTTTATTAATGTTTATCCACCACATTAGGCTATTTAAACCTAAATAAGAAAGCCATTGTCTGTTCGTCTGTCAGTTGGCAGGCAGTTTTGGTCACTTTATTAAAAGTTGTTGCTATGTGCAGTGTGTAAAGGAAAATAAAAATAGTTTTACCCTCCCGCTGAAAAGTGTCGTGCCCCTCCCAACCCATTCACATATACATAGATGATTCGACTATTGGTCGACCATAGAGAGATTCGACAATTCTGATTCGAATGTCTAAATCCTTATTCGAGGACAGCCCTAGTTCAACTACATATGTAACATGAGGTCTTTTTAAATGCGATTTCAAACTGAATTTTACAGATGCATTTCAGCCTAGATGCTCTGGCTGCTCAAATCAAATGTCAAATGTTTTTTATTTATTATGTTTTTATCACTCTTAATGCGACGACAAAACTGGTAATGGAAGTGGTAGACGTATACATAATGTTTTCAAATGCTATGTCCAAAGATACCTTTTTTCTTCATTTTTTTGGAAACCAATTCACATTAGTTTTACTTTATCAAAGCAACCCATGCTGACAGTTTTTTTCTGTCTGGAAACAAATCTTATTTCTTATTTGATCTGTCTGCCTGAAAAGATCTTATTTTAAAATAAATATGAATTGCCTGCAGTCTGAACATATTGTGTGCATTTGCATTTGTCCGTGGTTTCATAATTTCTTTCTATTCAGAATAATTTTATTTCGGCTTTTTTGACGTTCCATTAACATTCTAGACTAACACTTTTTGATTTAACCTCTACATGTCTTTTCTTCATTAGTCTGAAAGCATCTAGCTCCAGGTATCATTAATGGTAACCTTCATAATACCACCTATTCAGAATAACAAGGAGACTTTTTGTAAAAGGTTTTAGAATGATCTTCTATTTTAAAGTAATAATAGTAGATGGCACAACTTCCCTGTGTTCATTAGAACATTCCCCTCTGTTGTTGCTGAGCAAAAACTGGAACACAGATGTGTCAGTGAGCGCTCAGAATTTAGGCCAGTTTAAAAATATGCCACTGTCCGTGTGAGAGCTCTTCCTTGGTCTCTTTCTCTGCTCTTCTCTGTCTCTGTGTGCATTTCCTTTTGTCTTTTCTGTCTATTTCTCAGTCTACTTACTTTCTATTTGTTCATTTTATTTTGTATCAGCATATTTGCTTGCACCTCTGTTCATTCACACACCTTGTCTCTCCATTAAGGTGGTCAGTAAACTGGTTCAAATTCGTGAATACATTGGAAAGGCCACATCCATGAGAGACGACCTGGTGGAAAAGAACGATGTGCCTGCAAACGTGGAGCGTCTTTCCCTCCTCATCACCCACTTGAAAGAACAGGAGAAGTCTTATCTACGTTTTCTTCAGAAGATGCTGGTCAGTATTTCCCTCTCCAGTTTTTAGGAAGTAGTAATTGTTTTATTCACTTTAATAAGAGACAAATTTATTTCAATGCAAGAAAAATTGGCCAATTAAAAAATATTGCTTTTTAAAGTATAAACTTTATTTGTGAATGTAAGACTGAAAAAACTAGTATATGCCGAAATGTCTGAATGAAGAACAAGGACTCTCTGAGAAAATAAAGGAAATTAGCATCTGAGCTTATTCATAGAGTTAGAGTCTCTGTCCGAGACGACATCACACTGAGTGAATCATCTATGAATGACTCTAATTTACATGCCTTTCCTTTCACATGAAACTTCCCCCAAACTACTGCTCCCACAAACTTGAGATCACCTGAAATGCACCAGAAATCTCTTTGTTACAATGTCAATCCTCACAATGCAGTATTATATGTGTTTGATATCATTTGAAATGTCTCAGTGCGACTGGTACAAATATCTCAACTCCACAGAAGTTAACCAAAAGATAATCAATGTTTTAAGGGTTTAAAGATATCTTTCCTTGGTGTATGGTGGGTGTGGCTTTCAGCCATTTGACCTCTCTTCTAATCAAGTCTATAGAACTTGATCAATGCAAATTCCTATTGTGATGGGTATGTATCTGGTTCTGGGTATTTAAGGAAATGTTGCAAAGAGCTCAAGGCTTGACACTTTAAACCGGTCAGCCCGTAATGCTGGATGTCTCAAGATAACCAGCATTATGTAGTTTTCAGAAGTCAGGTATACATTTCATTCTTTACTTCAGAGTATTTGATGTTATATATGGATTACCTTTGAATTGACTATGTAATTGGCTTTATACATTTACCTGACTGTTAAATAAATTGTTATACTTTTGATTGATTCTGACTTGCTCTGGAATTATTCAGGTTGGGTAAAATTTCAACAAAGGGTTAAACGGAATAATTAAATGTGTACTTAAACTATTAAAAATGAATGACCAAATAACCAATTGGCATTCTAACCTAAATTCTAAATTATAATTAAATGGAGTCAGATAACGAGGAATTGGAATAATCCCCTTTTCCCCGCTGAAAAGAAGAACGCGCAGCGAACTTCACCCGCCGATCGTTAGCCTCCATTGGGACGATTTGGGCGGCCTTACAGTGAATCAAAAGTATATTATTTGCTAAACTAAAATATTGTTAAAGGAATTGCATCCACTGCTTAAATATCCAAAATAGGGCTGTCAAAGTTAACTCTTGTGATTTTGTTTAATGGTGTGATTTCTTAACAACCCTATTTGAGTAATTTGTCAGGTATAGAGGCATTTAATTTGTGGTATTCCAAAAGAAATGTAAAGACATCACTTAAAATGGTTATTGAAGCTCAACAAGTATGAACTATTAACCATGAGTGAAACGGCTTCATATGTATGTGCGCATAACTAAGGCCACCAGAGCACTGCAACAGCAAATTAGCAAAATCAGGATTAAGCCCATAAAGTATAGGGAACATTGCAGATTTGCATAGTTGAGTTGAGTGTTTGCATTTCCTGGGCATTCTGACAATTGGGCATTTTAATGTTTTAAAGCTGCATTATTCATTTAGTATATGCTTTTATCTGAAGTGACTTAACTATGACAAATGACTAATAAAAGCAGAAGGATGCATAGTTGAATATTGTTTTCTGTCCTTTGATATCTTATAAGAGGAGAAAGGATGTTGGATTGTTGTGAGGAAGAGTACAGGGCAATTCAAAGTAGTACAGAGCACTGTTGCAAAAAATTTGCCTTGTGCCTTTATATACATTATTAATGTCACAATACCAAAATGATGACTTAAATATATCAATACTACTACAGAGTCTTTACCATGACAAACACCTAAAGCCATGGGAAATGTATTTAATGGGAGATGACCCATGGAGTTTATAATTCATTATTTTATTTAATAATTTAAAAAAAATATTGAAATCTTTCACTTCACCAGCATGTGTCTGTCCTGGTTTTTGAGCGTTTCCTTCCCTTAAAAAAATACATGCCAGTGCCACTGCACAGGCCTATGGTGAGCAACTACCAGTCTATGATACTGCTGAGCCTACATCTTTGCAACATTGGTAAGTAATTTTAGAGAATAAAGCCAAGTAAAACAATTATTATTTACATAAATTGCCATTAAACTTGGACGATGAACGTTAACTTGTCATAATAAATCACACTTATTTGACTTGTATTTGAGAGCATGAGCTAAAGGTGGGAAATATAATAATAATAAGAACTTGCTACATTTTCTCTGCACTCAAAGCGCTTTACGTGGAAGGGGAATCTCCTCAACCACCACCAATGTTCAGCATTCACCTGGATGATGTGACTGCAGCCATATTGTGCTTGTTTTTTTAGATGTAGCTTTGATGCCAAGATGTCAGATGAGAGTAAAAAAAAAAAAAAATGGCAGTGCAAACACAGCCATAGAACATCAGTAGAGAAATGCATATATTTCATCATAACATTGTAATATACATCATATACATAATTCCCCTGCTGTATTGCTAAATCTACCCAATTTTTTATATAAACAGAAAAATAATAGTGAATAGTTAATGATATGCTAAAGCCTGCCAGTACTGTTGACATTATTGGTTACAAGGTAGTTTGTGATGTGAGGAAAAAAAGTGTTTTCAAACCATCTTTGTTTCACTGCAGTTCACTGCTATAAAAGAGACAAACAACATTTAAAACATGTTGCATTGGCAGATTTTTCTCTTTTTCCTTTGTTGTTTGATTAACATTATCAATATAGACAGCATCAGATCTGAATTTAAGGCTGCGTGCTGTATGAGAGGCGTATTTCTGTGCGTGTGCTTCTGTTGTGTGAGCACGATTACTGCATTGAATTCTTTTCCTGAGGCTTGCAATGCACTCTAATAACTCTTTTAAATATCAAGTATGTTCAAGCTGGGTGGAAATTACTGATGCATCAATTATCAATTTTCATTGCAGATTCTGTTTTTTTTTTTTAAAGTATTTGTTTTAAAACAATTCTTTTTTTTTTTGCTGATACCGGTTGTTGATGATTTTTGTTTGTTTGTTTTTTTGTGTTTTTTTTAAGCAAATGTATTTTTTGTTTGTTTGCTCTATAACTGGTTGGCCAGCCTGTGAACAGCACAAAACTGGTCTGCAGTCTGCCAATTACCTGAATCATACCAAAGATATGCAGTGTTAAGGCCCTGATATACGCACAAAAAAGTTATTTTTCTTTTGTTGCTTAGTGGTAAATCTAAGTTTGAAATGTGTGATTACAATACACTAAGTGCGAACATCTGATGCCACCCACACTGCTAAGAGCAGGGTTTAGATGAATGTGTAAATGTGCTGCATGCTATGCTTTCAGTAACAAAATAACCACAATAAAATGGAAAAAACAGCAAAGAATTTTTTAAAGAAAGCATAAGAAATGTAACTGATCATTGCAACATAAATATGTTTGCAGGAAATCTGCAATCCGGCAGTTAAGTCATGTTAAATTGTATAGCACTTTATGCAATAGATAGCTTAAAATCAAACAGCTTTACTGTTAAACATGAAAACTTATGTCAGTGTAATTTTTATCAGAAGCAGAACTTCATTTTCTACTATAAAGCAGCTCTTCATTGTGTTCATATTTTCACTTGTGGACATCTGACGTCAGCAAAATTAACTGGAAAAGATTTCCATGAGAAAGGTGGACCCTAACTGCACACCTACCTATTACGTAATCTCCATGGGCCAATGGTAGTGTACTAATGGTGGTAGTGTTTACCAGCCATAGCAAACTTTTCCATAAAGTTTGCTTTAGCAAGCTGTTTCAAACTACCAAAACAAACTCCAAACAAACTTTGTTTGATGTCAAATCAGTTTGTTCTTTGATTTAGCTTCTAGTATACGGGGCCTTTAGGCTTTGTTCTTAGTGGCACAGGCTTGTTTAATGTAGAGCCCAAATCTAGGGCAACATGATGTCTGTCTTTCCCTCAGCTTGTTTTTGCTCTTCAGTGTGACCTCGCTTGCAGTAGCTGCATATGTTAATGTTAGTGTAAAGCACAATGAAAAAAGCCTTATTTCTTAATCCTTTCTATTGAGCAGTTGCCTTTGTCCGATTCAGGTTACATCTGTGTATAAATACTCAAATGTAGCAGTATTAGCAAGTGTCTGCAACTTCTAAATTGGGTCTGTTCTGAGCCCTGCCCCTCCTCCCTACGCTCTACAGGCGAGGGAAAATGAGGATGATGATGATGATGAAGGTGCCACGGTGGACTCTGCAGTGGGTTCAGGCTCGGTAGCCGAGAGCACGTCTCTGAACTTGGAGCCGCGTTCTGAAGCCTCCAGTGCCACTGTGAGTACTCACAAAGACCCTTTCTCTCCTCTTGATGCCTGAACTGAACATTGATAAGGATGGTACTGGGCATGCAAGGTGGAATTTAGAGCTTATGTTTTGTAAGCAAAGGTAGCTAGAATTACTGCTTCCTCTGAACAGACATGAGCTGTGTTTTATTTATTTAGCTTGTTTTACCTGTTCTTCTAGTTTACCCGTTTTTCTTTGAATGTTAAGCAAGTTGGTGTAGTGTCTTATTGAATTAACTTTTTGCTGGAATTGATTGTGTTGTTGTTTGAATTAATGGCTAATTGTAACATTTATGTAACAGCATGACTTGAATGTACATATGACCAAGATAAGTGATGGGGATATATTTTGTTGAGATATAGCAGCTAGCAGGAAGACATTTGATGCTGACTCATTTCCATGAAACTGCTTAATGGTTTTTGAAGCATATGCAACTCAACAGGTTCTGTCTTCTAGTTGATGCCCTTCTCCTTACTTTTTATTCTTCTGTTAGTTGATTCCATTCTTAAATGCTTATTGGCTACTGGCTTGTCATCAGAAGGTAGTGGAAAATCTAATAATGTGTTCAGGAACATAAGTCTACCTATGGAGTTAACCTGAGGATAAAGCAACGAAAAGGGAGCTTAAATTGTCTGAGACCAACTATTTTGGATTTTAGGGCTTTTAGAGAACAGCTAAGTCTGTACCGCTGAGTCTGTACCGAAATGTACAGCTACATTTGTCTTTAAATGGTGTGATGTGATTGTGCATTACAGGCTCAACAGTAGGGATATTTCATGCTAACATGGTCAGGCCAGTAGTTCAGATGGTTCTCTTGGCACAAGTTAATAAAATAAAATGTTTTATTTAAGCAAATCTTTCAATTTAAAAGCTTGAAACTAAATTCGCTATAACTGGATGGCCCGTTTTTGTTGCAAAACGATGATCCTTGTGCATAAAAAATCAGAAGTCATCTCAAATTTGATGTATCATCATATGTTAGTAAATGTTACCTTTTGTAAGCGCTTTGAATAGTGATCGACCGATATATCGGATTCCCGATATTTAAGCATTTTCCCATAATCCAGTAGCCTGACATGGTCATACTCAATTCTAATCAGAATATGAGTCTGAAACTGCTCCATTGGGCTGTGATTATGAGGCGTGTTTCAACCGAACTAGGAAAGACATCAATTGGACAGACCTACAACCAATCAGAGCAACGAAGGGACGCATAACGTTACTTGTCAAATGTCAACAGAGCTCAACTGCACTATGATGCCAAGTCTGCGTTTTTTCCACGGGTTCTTTTCTATGTCTGCGGGTTGAAGTGACTATTATGTGATATATAGACCCTGGAGTGCGAATCTTAGCACGCAACCTTGCCAAAATAACACACATTTTACCCCCCAAACGCCATTTTTTCACCGGAGAACCCCACTAGTAGTTGCCACGTTTTGTTGTAAAGACTTGGCAACCCTGTCTGCACGCGCGCTGAAATCAGGCTGGAATACACGATCTTTGCCAGTGTTGTAAAATAATTTAATGATACACAGAGTACTTACCCAACATGATCATCATTTCTGAGAGAAATTGTGGTGGTGAATGCAGATACAAACAAGCTCTCCATTTAGTATTCAAACAAATATAATCCAAGCCCCTTTGATGACGTGCATGATTACGTTACTGTTTATCATCTGTCCGTCATCGTCTAAAGCCCGCCCTTGATGATTTCATTGGTCCGAACAGTTTCTGTTCGGGGATAATTACTCCTCTATGGAGCAAGGCCAGACCGAATTGCCCGACCTAAAATTTTTGTGGGTGGGGCTAAGTTCGGCTGGCTTCCTTGCTAATAATCCAGTAACGGTTCTGTAATATCGGATTTCCCGATAAATGGCGCCATCTTGTGGACGTTTTGATAATTGCATACATACATCTGAGGGGAGATGAGTCAACAGTGGTGTTCAAAGGTAAAATAACTTGCATCCCTTAAAGGTGGGGTAAGTGCTATCTGATAACCGTTGTGGATATTTCAAATCACCAAAACAAACATGCCCATACCCCCAAAAAGGGTCTCGGTGCTATTTTGATAGCTCCGCCCCACACATACGTAACCCAGGCAACGACTACGGCAGAATCTCTGTATCTAATCCAGGTCGAATATTCAATGACAAAGTCATCCCTTCTATCACAAAAACACAAACCACTCTCATGAACAACTAGATGGTTCACGAGCCAACAGTCCAACTAACGAACATATTACAATTATGACAAGATTATAGTTATTATAGCAATCACAAAACACAAACCGTTCCCATGAACAACTTGATAAGTATACAAGCTCGATAGTCCACAGGGTCCCCGCAGAGTCTTAAAAAGTGTAAAATTTCAAAATCAAAATATAAGGCCTTAAAAAGTCTTAAATAATGTTAAACAGGTCTTAATTTTCCTACGTCCATGTAACGCTACCTCATTGAAATGCTCTCGCCTCCCTCAGCACGCACGCACGTGTGTGTGTGTGTGTGTTAGTTCCGTGGTGTTTGTAGTTCTTTCTTTCGCTAGACCAACTATTGTTCTCTCTATTACAACTTCAAATTAGACAAGCATGCCACTTATATTGCAGCCAATCAGCTTTCGTGTTATTGGCATGAGCCTCTTTCTGATTGTACCCCACAGACGCATAAAACGGATTTTATTCTTCAGCTGAGTCTGACGGTTGTTGCAGTTCCGCGATCGTGAACGCGAATCTTTCTCACCATCTTGCTTAATGACCGTATAATATACCCGATTGCACTAAATAGATTTATTAACGGTGACGTAAACTCCAAACTCCGATGTCAGGCTCCGTGTGTTTGCTGTCTTTGCAGCTTGCGCGAGTGTATTGAATGTGTTATTTCTAGGCTCATTAGCCTAACGTTACTCTTGAATGATCAAATATACACATTATGCATATGTCTATATCCTGATTTGAGTTAAAAAGTTTGGGACGTGTCAGTAAGTTCTGGATCTGCGCATCAGTAAGTTCTATCAAACTAATATTTACATTTACATTTATACATTTATGCATTTGGCAAATGCTTTTATCCAAAGCGACTTACATTGCATTCAAGGTACACATTTTTACATCTTGCTCTCCCTGGGAATCGAACCCATGACCGTTGCGTTGCTAGCGCAAAAAGTTTTCAAGTAATTACGCAATCAAGTAATCGGTCAGTAATAAAATATATACTTATAAACATATACTAAAATATACTATATAAACTATAATATACTAATATATACTATAATATATACTAAACATATGCTAATATATAAAATATATACTAATATAGCTTAGGAACTTAAAGGAACACTTTTTTAGACATAGGGCCACTTTGCTACATTTAGATATGTGGGGAAATGCATTTTAAGCTAAGCTAGCTACCCTGCCAAACTAAAACAATGCATGCACTGAGACAAATGGATTTGCCCACATATCTAAATGTCTAAAGAAGTTAAATAACCCCTATTTCTAAAAACTGTGTTCCTCTTTGTAGATATGCATCTTTGTTGTATTTATTTGTCCTATTGTCATTTGTTTATAAGTATATATTTTATTACTGACCGATTACTTGATTACATAATTACTTGAATACTTTTTACTTATATTAAGCAATTATTGCTGTGGTTTACTTTTAAGATGTTGGTCATATTTCCCACCCCAAGCGATCGTGTTATTAAAGATAGATAGCACACCACTGAACCAGCCTTTTTTGTTTTTGTAATACCAAACAAGATTCATGCATTTTGTCAGTTTTATTGCCATGTGTGACTATTGTGCATCTAACATAATAATATGGTTAATGTTGCATCCTAATTATAAAAAATAAATAAAAATGTTTGCAAATTTATGGAAGTGACCACCACAAAATAAAAACTAATTTTGGTCAAACATTTTTTATATATACAGTCCCTGACAAAAATCTTGTCGCTTATCTATTTTCTAGAAATACCTGATATTAACCTGACTTTTAATTAATTCATTGGTGTTTGAAATAGCTCATATGAAAAGCTAAAACCCTCCCAAATGATGTTTAATGCACTGAAATAAATAATTTTCATAGAAAAAATATTTTATCATTTAATCAAGACAGAAAGGTCAAATTTTGGCAAGACAAAAGTTTTTTCGCTTATACAGAAATTGAACAAATTTACTGCAAATACAAAAATATGTCAGCAAATTAAGTTGTGGTGCTGTGAGATCCAAATTTAATATCTTGTATGACTTCCATGAGCTTGAAGGACTGCATCCATGCGGTTTGGCAAGGATTAATACAATTTATTGATGAAGTCATCAGGAATAGCTAAGAAAGCAGTCTTGCATGCCTCCCAGAGTTCATCAATATTCTTTGGTTTTGTCTTCCATGCATCCTCTTTCATCCTACCCCACATATGCTCAATGATGTTCATGTCTGGTGACTGAGCTGGCCAATCATGGAGCATCTTGATCTTCTTCGCCTTGAGGAACTTTGATGTGGAGATGGAAGTATGCGATGGAGCACCGTCCTGCAGAATTTGCTGCAGAATTTGGCCTCTTTTATCTGATTCGACCATGGAGGCCATTCAACAATCTGACTGACTGTTCAACAATCCAACAAACTGTTCTGGTTGACACAGGGACTTCAGGTGACCAGGTCTCGTGGAGCTCTGCTGCAGTGGAAAATGGGCTGGCCTTGGATTTTCGAGCCAACAAACGGTCCTCTCGAGCAGTTGTCTTGCGGGGTCTGCCTGACCTGAGCTTGTCAAAAACGTCTCCAGTCTCTTCAAATCTTTTTTTTATCCTCTGTACTTGACGCTGAGACACATTGAAGGTGTCTGCCACATCAGCAGTGGCTCTGGTCTTCAGCCTCTTGATAATCAAAACTTTAGTCTCAGGGTGAATCTTAGGCATGTTTGCAGAGGTCTATTTGCAGTTGATGTGAAGGTCTAGCGTACTGGGGTTCTTTTTATACACACTTAAGACCTAATTGATCCATTATTAGTCACAAGTGAAGCTCATATGACAAGGTGACAACACTTATGTCTTTGCAAAAATTGACTCAATGAGCTTTACCAAGCTGTGAATATTAGAATACTTTTTGAAAGTTTAGTTTTTCACTGAAACATTATCACAAAAGCTGGTGGGATTAAAATGAGCCATTTCTTGTAAAAAAAAATCTTGATTAGAAATATATTTCAGCGGCACTTTAGGTCAATTTGTACACAAGCGACAAGACTTTTGTCAGGGACTGTATATATATATATATATATATATATATATATATATATATTAGGGCTGGACAATAATTCAATATCAATATATATCGCGATATAATTTTTTTCAATAACGGTGATATGATTTTTAAACACATTTCCGATATTTCGATATATACATTACAGCATTCCTCACGGACTGATGTTCAGGGCGCAGCCGTCAGAGAGAGCAGAACATGATTGGCTACTTGCGCGATTACGTACACCACAGTGCTCAGCAGTAGTAGGCTGATAGATCCAACGCGGCAAGTTTTAGCTACAAAGTTTCCCTGACCGGCCGCAACACAAATGTGACTGAACGAACTTCCACAAGTAAGGAGAAAGAAATAGTTGATAAGAGAAGAAAGACTAACGTTAATTCAGTGGGGTGGAAGTGGTTCGGCGTGTCCCCCGCACTTTTAATAAAGTGTATTTTCATCCCCCGCACATTTACTGGGTCTCACCGGTCCTAGTCGACCCGCTCCGAGCGGGATTCGAAACGGCATTACCTGGAGCGAGAGCGGGCAAGTTAACAGGGACGCTATAGACCGCTTTCTCTAACCTCGGTTGATTGCGTGCTTCTTGAGGTCACGGGCAAGTGTAGCCTATACATAGAAACCAACGTGAATACATCAAGATTTAATTTCAGAGACAAAAAATAATCTATGCATGACCTGTCATTTTATTCTTATCTAAATATGAGGAGGGCGCTCTCACAGAAATCCAAAAGCGGATTCGTAGAAACTTACTGTCGCGCTGGAGCTGCAGCTGAAGGAAAACAATCGTTATGAGCTGAAAGGTGACGACGACAGTCAGACGATTGCGACAATATATGAAAGCAATGAAGGAGCATCATGAGCAACAAAACTGTTTTCAACACTGATAATAATCATAAATGTTTGTTGAGCATCAAATCCTAATATGAGAATGATGAGTGACACTGAAGACTGGAGTAATGATGATAAATTCAGCTTTGATCACAGAAATAAATGACACTTTACTATATATTCACGTAGTGAACAGATGATGTAGATCAGAATAATATTTCACTGTATTATGTTGTTTACTGCATTTTTAATTAAATAACTGCAGCATTAAATATATGCTATAGTTTTGCATAAATGGAAAATAGAGCGCTATGAATTGTTCTTCACTGAAATTTAAAACTTAAAAGAAAATGCTCAATAAACTGCGTCTGCGGCATAGGAGCACTGTACGCTGTGAAGCAGATCCACCATCTGAAGCAGATCCATCCGCTGAATATTCTGAGTCTAAGAGTTCTAAAAGCACTTTTGTTTAATCTATATTAAGAATAATATAATCAGCCTATATTATAGTTTAAACTTAAAGATATTAATATTAATAAAGTGAGAGTCTTATGTATATTTGCTGTTGATTTCACATTTCTTTTTCATATAAAGGCTAAATACAAATAAAAGGTGAACATTAATTTATTTGTTCTGGTTTAATTTCTAAAAAATTATATAGTTTTATAGGAGGACTATTCATAGACTTGGCAAATACATTTTTCAGAAGTTTGAAGGTACAGACATCCTGTGTGGCAGTTCTTAGTAGTTTTTTCTAAAGCTTTTATATAATTCATATCGATATCGGAATTATATCGTATCGACCGAAATTAAGAAAAATATCGTGATATGAATTTTGGCCATATCGTCCAGCCCTAATATATATATATATATATATATATATATATATATATATATATATATATATATATATATATATATATATATATATATATATATATATATATATATATATATATATATATATATATATATAAATGTACTTTGTTCTATTTAAATAAATTAAATAATATAAGTTTAAGTAATTGAGTGATTCTGCATTTCCTATGCATGTTTTTTCTATTGCTTGATATAGGTCTTAAATTTTATTCATAATGAATGGTCTTAAAAAGGTCTTAAAAAGTCTTAAATATGACTTGGTGAAACCTGCAGATAACCTGAGTCCAGCTAAAAGCATATTACAATTATGAGCGGATGGGTTATATAGATGAAAAGAGGAAACAAACATATATTAGGAGAATAGTATTTTACCTGTCTGACAAATTTTGTGAACTGACGCTTGAAACCTTGAAACGGTGCGGGGATTTAGATGCTCCATACGGTGTGGAAATGAACGGGTCTTTATCATCGCTGAAGTGAGCCATAATACAATTGCAAATGGACAAACAAGCAAACATGACACGCAAGCATATTCAAGCAAAAGCCAGCATATTAGTTCTTTCTTGGCTAATGTCTGTCCTGTGTGACTTGTGTGTTTTGAATAATGACGTGCTGAGCCTCTCTTTTCACCTCTCTTTTCACTGAGCCTCTCTTTTCACCATAGACACGCCCCTTACCTGCTGATTGGCTACAAGTTTATTCCACTCGGCCCAAGTCCTTTTTCTAAAGCGGTTTTGAAAAAACACTTACCCCACCTTTAAGTCATTATATTTCAACTGCTTTGAAATGCATGCTGTTCACGAAAACACTGTTAAGTCATTTACAGTTACTGTATGAATAAAACGTTATATAACACAGCACTTACATTGCTTGTTAGGGCTGTAACGATACACCAAACCCACGATTCGGTTTGTATCACGATTTTTGACCCACGGTACGATACAAACCTCGATATGGGGGGGACAAAACAGTTTTATTCTGTACAGTATTCTGTAGCCTATTTTGCCGTCAATACCATATATCTGTATGGTCAATAGGCTACTGCCGATGTTTTCTTTGCGGTACCAATAGGCAATATATATTTAACATAAAGTATAGGGCCTCCTGTACATCAATACCAACAGAAGCGGCGCGTCAGACACGCTTTTGGTGTGCAAAGAAAGAGAAAACGCCACGCAGCCGCCCCGCGGATGACATGCAACAGAAACGCCACGCTCACACCACGTTGCCAGCCGGTTGGGGAAGTTTCTTGAAACACTTACGGCAAATTGTGTGGGTCTTGTCAACTACACGATTGCCATCCTTGTTCTCCACTGGGTAGCTGAAATGTTGCCATACTGCTGACTTAAAAGTTGGACCTGGACAGGAAGGATAATTCTGGGAGTTGGAAGAGGTGTGTCGCGATTCTGCCTCCTCACATCGCGATACAGGTTCGTGGACCTGCGTATTGCGATTTCGATTTCATATCGCATATCGTTACAGCCCTATTGCTTGTACATGGCGAATCAGGTTGTATCCACACTTTTTAAAAGCATAAATCTGTATTCAGATTTCAGAAGAATCTTTTGTGACATTTGTAATATGCCTGAAATGCTGAGTTGGTCTGGTCTGTCAGTTGATCTGGTATTCGCTACTGTAATTTAATAAGCAGGGGAAATTTCCAATTTTAAACAAATAACCATTTAAATGTTAAGGATGATTGTGTTGTAAAAATGAATAGGACTACTAATAGATATAAAAACACTGACCCGTTAGGTAATTTTTCTCAATAAAATCAGATGATTTCCTATTATTTCAATAGAATGTGAGGAAATGCTAGAAAATAACAATATGGTGGCACAGTGGCTTCACTTTTTATGATGTCATGATGAGCAAATCAGTAATTTATATAGAACAGTGGGTGTGACCAAAAGTGGTTTGACAATCACTGAGCTCTAATGTAAGATAGGGAAAGTGACAGTTGTGTCAAACTCTTTCACATTGGCCCTTTGCCAGCAGTAATCCTTTATTGAGCCTGGACCTTAGCTGACATGTCTCTATGCAACCTGCAACAAGTAGCGATTGCATAGTTCCACAGGTTGTTGCTAGTCATTTATCTTGAAAGCTTGGTCTCTCCTTCTCAGGGCCGTGGGGTGTGTGAAGAGCAGAAAGAAGAGCTAGAGAACATGCGGAAGCAGCATGACCTATTAAAAAAAATGCTGGACCAGCAGGAGCAACTCCGCGCACTGCAAGGCCGGCAGGCTGCACTACTGGCCATGCAGCAAAGTGCTGAACAAGCCATAGCAGTGATGGACGACACTGGTGAGGGTAACGTGTTTACTTCATGTTTCTGCAAGTTAGAATCATTTCCGTTTTTATTGACCATATATGTATTACAGTTGTTACAGAGACCACTGGAAGTGTGTCTGGCAGGAGCATAACCTCAGAGCTCAATGATGAACTCAATGATCTAATCCAGCGCTTCCATAACCAGTTGCATGATTCTCAGGTACACAGGTTTTTTTCACCTAGAAGTGATAACTATTGTTGAATGATGCGCATGTAGGTTGGTTCCTTCTTTGTACAGACAAAAGTTCTATTGTCATATACAAAAACTATAATTGCATGACATGTAGTATTTGAAAATGTCTGTGATGTTTAAAGGGGTCATATAATGGTACATGCAGTTTTACACGTTGATTGTATGGAAATGTGTGTTGGCAGTGTCTGTACACAACCATCCTATAATGATAAAAATCCATCAAGTGTTTTTTTTTCCGTATGTTTTCACCTGTCTCAAATCGAGCCGTTTGACCTTGTGACGTCACACAGTCGGATGCTCCTCCCACGACTGTTGATTGACAGCAGCGTTTCATCTCAGACCCGCCCTGAGTGAGCTCAAGCTCTCGTCGTCATATCCGCCATTGTGGATATGCTGGAGCAGAATGGCGTCTAAGCGATTGTAGTGTTCTGTTCTTGGGTGTAATAATGAACACAGTAGTCATTCTGATGTTCCTAAATCCGAAGATGCAGTGGCTGAGATTTGTTTTCGTCAATGCTTTTATGTCTGCATTTCTCACCAGACTGCTTTATAACCAAGGGTTAGTATGAAGCAGGTTTTGCTAAGAAGCTGCTCCTGAATAAAGGTCTGTACTAGCTCTTCCAGAAAAAGTGAGTGTAGTTTGTAACGCTTCACGATGAACTGCAGCTAAAGTTTACAGCGTAAGTTAAATTACGGCATGCTTTCTATGTATGACATTCTCAATATAATAATCCCATGTTTATAATGAACAACACATTATGGTTATTGTGTTATTACAAACTGTGTACGCTGGTTTTAAAATTGATGTGGTAACAAGCTTAATTATGTAGATGGTTTATAACGGTGTCAAAAAAAAGTGTTGTAACAGTTATTACAATGCATAGACAACGTTACGCATCACTGACAAACCGACATTACCAGAAAAAAAGTTTTTATTGCCATTAGGTGTAACATCAATCTGTCAATGAACTAACATATACATCAGTAAACACATAGCATTCACGCTAACATTACCCTGCCAGTACATAAAAACAGATCAAAGTGACATTACATTAACCAACCATTTAGAAACGTCATATTTAGCCTTAAATGTCGAATTTCGTTGGAGCTGTCGTCTTCTTGGAGCTGTCCCGGTCTGACTTCGGTTCAGATTGACACAGTTGCACAGATCTCCTCAGAAGAAACTCACTTCACCATTCTTAAGCCTCTGTTGTCAACGACTCTGTGCCGTCCCAAAGAACAGGGGGGCGGGTAATTTATAATTTAAAGCCATATGCACCGAAATGGCTTGGTGAAAACCGAGCTGTTTTTGACCAGGTAAAATGAGTGTTTTGAATGATAATTTTTAATTAAAGTATATTACAACGTTTTCATTTAGACACTAAAGAATCATATTAACTTGTATAAAATGGCATTATATGACCCCTTTAAAAATAAATAAAAAATTGTCAGTGTTCATGAATAAAAGAAAATCCAACTACTGAATTTCTACTTCTCTCTTTCAGTCTCAGACTGTCCCTGACAATCGACGTCAGGCAGAATGTCTCTCTCTTTCAAGAGAGGTGTGTCGATCACGCACTACCCATAACACCCGTGGTCAGTTGCCCTCCTCTGCCCCACTAACTACTGCATCAACCTCCACAAGTGCTAAACTTACCAAACTACAGGAGCTACAGGACAAGAAGCAGACCATGGACAAGATTCTCCAGGAACTCCACTCCCTTAGAGACCAGACCCTCAACAACAGTTCCTGTAAGCCCTCCCCTCACAAAAGATTTAGAAGATCTCAATTGTACATTTATGCAAAATAGTTGGTATTGCATTAGATGCTTCTGATGCATTTGTTCAGAAATTTACTGTCATTGATTAAATAATTATTTTGTGTTTCTTCAGGTCAGAGTGTCAGTCAACGTGGTGCACGCATGGGCATGTCAGAACGTCCCTCAGTATTGGGCAGAGAGGGAAATGGCCCACGTCCAGTGAGGCAGGACCCCCCCTCCTCTTTCACACAGATAGTTGATAACAGCCACCCTGCTGACAAACTCAGGTCTCTCTCTATTTGTTTCATTTAATCTCACATTGAAGCTTGTACCAATGTGATGTTATTACTTTTTTAAATTTTCAGTGGTTCACTGTATTTAATGTCTGGTTTGTCACTCAATGCAGGAAACTAAAGGAGGTACACAAGCGTTTGAATGAACTAAGAGAGCTTGTTCAGTATTATGAACAGACATCGGATATGGTGGTGGATACTGTAAATGAGAATGTAAAGGATGACGATGAGGGAACCGAGAATGGTTCACTTTTTGAGGCCATGTTTGATTCAGAACAGGAGAACCATGAACCGGTCACCAACATCAGGTACAGATTATAGTAATTTAATTCCTAATGTCGTTTATTTTTGTGTTGTGAATCTCAAATCTTTCTTGATTTAATTGATGTCCAGGGTTCAATATAAAAATTGTGTGTGCAGTAATAAAAGTTTGATAGGCAAGACACCAGTATAAATGTATTCTATGAATCACACATGAAGAAACTCATACGCTCATAGTTTTGCTACAGTTGCTGTAGTGCAAATAGTCACACACCCGTATCAAAAATGTGAAGTCACGGACAAATTTTTCGCATCCGCGAATTAACATGTGAATCCATGCAATGAGAGTTGAACACTTGTAGAATATTTGGTCACAAATGCATTACTTTTCTTGGATATTTTTCTAACACAATCACAAGTCCAATCACTACAACTGCTCCAATCTGCTGATACGAGTCTCACACGCAGTTTTTCTTCCTTCAAATGACAAGTTCTGCGAGCTCTCACTTTTGCACCAAATACACAGAGAATTGTGGAGCAAAAGTGAGTTGTGCATCTGAATATTAATATAGATTTTTTTTTAATAGTAGCCTAATAAAAATAATTTAGTTCAGTTAGAGAATAGACGTTGCAATTAAAAACTGAACTGAGCACAGACCAGCAGCAGGAATCAGATTTAATTTATCACAAGAGTTAGAAGCTGACAATATGACTGCAGAAGGTTTCAAAGCTAAAAGCACCCCTTTAAAGGGGGGGGTGAAATGCTGTTTCATGCATACTGAGCTTTTTACACTGTTAAAGACTTGGATTCCCATCCTAAACATAGACAAAGTTTTTAAAACTAATGTTGGACGTTTGATGGAGTATTTCTGTGTTAAAAATACTCCTTCCGGTTTCTCACAAGTTTCGGAGAGTTTTTTTCGAGTATGGGTCTACTTGACGTTAATAGAACGGAAAGTCCTTGTATGGGCCGTACGGGCTCTTCTCCCGGTAGGGTGCGCGCGCGCGTAACTAGAGGCGAGAGAGGAAATGCACTGCCGTAAACACTGCTCTCAGCTGCAGATCCAGTCGTCCGTGAACACTAATGTCGGTTATAGTCCGCGCCGCGCTCCACTTCATTCCTCCACTTTGACATTAAGCGACTTCAACGCTTCAGCACAGCATTCCAGAAAGGCAGCGCTGCATTTGTAAGTAAAACTGTTTCAAATGTCTGTGCTGTTGCTTATCGTCGCGTATGTAAACATCAGTAAACGACACGATCGCGTGCTTCGTCATTCAAATGCGCTAACGGACTTCATTGCTGTTCTATGTAACGTTATAACGTTACACTAGTCTGACGTGCAAAACCGTTTTTCTTGCTACTAAGGTTTGGTCGCATACAATAGTCCATAAACCGAATCATGTCCTCATAAACTGAGAGTAAAGACAAATGTTGACAGGCAACTAAATACAGTACATACCAAAGAGACGGACGTCCTGCTGTTTCTATTTCAGCCTCCGAATCATATCTATTAGCTGAGATCGATAGCAAGGGTTTCTCCACGCTTGAGGACGTCACCGCTTTGTTCGCGATCGTCATTCTTTAGCTCCGCCCACACGATACGCCTCCAGGCGCTCGTTTTTTTCCGGAAAGACTCGGTACAGCCCATATTTCTTTTATAAATATAATAAATCTAAAGACTTTTCGGAGATATGAAGGATGCAATACTACTATATAGGTACTCAAGATTGACATGAGATTGACTGAAACTGAGTGTTTCACCCTCCCTTTAAGCAAACTTGTCATTGGCCATTGGCTAGGCCTACTGTTCTGTTTTTGTTTTTCATTTAGAATACTGAACACACATTTTAAAGCAATTCACTTCCAAATTGCCTCTAATTTTAAAGTGAAAGTATAATGTGCACAGCCGCACAGGGATTTGTAACAGTGCGCATTATGAACGATTGAGAGAAAGAGAACGATTAATCAACATGCAAGGTCATTATGATTAATATAAAAAAGGGTGTGACCAAATTGTAAGTTGGTGCGAATAGATGAGAAGGTTTGTTGCACCAGAGCAAGCAGTTGGGAGAGTGAGTCTAGAGCCTAGAGCCTGCTTTATTAAAAAATATAATTTATTCAAGACACGTTGCTGTGGCATCAACATGCATTTATCATTCTTGCAATCGGTCACCATAAGAATGTCTATCTTCACCATTCCAATTCCATTCACATTCGATTACATTTAGGTTTTATTTCAAGTTTATATATATTTCAAACAAATTTGATAAGAAAACAGTGGAAATTATTACAGGATGTTATGTTTAGCGTTTTATAAATAAAACCATTAGTGTTGTTGTCAGGGTTTTTCCTTAGATTTTTCTGCACAAATTGCACTTAATTAATAATTAATTAATAAGTAGTGGCAGCTATTTGTAATCCATACTTTTTTTTTGGTACAAGATCTTGCACGGTTGAGTTCGGCAGAATGTCCCGTCATGACCAATCTTCAAGTGTGTTGTGTACTGGACTGACTTGATCATTAGGTTGTCATGATTCAAGACAATCATTGATTGTGAAATACTAGAATATGTCTTTATGGAAACAGTCTTTATGTCTGTTGAGTTCAGTCTTAGAATGTTTCAGCTAGTCATTAAGTGTGTGCCCAACATTAATGTGGTGTGGCTGATCACTGTATCAGTTCAAGCGATAGGATGAATCAAGGGCACATGAACCTATATTTTTCTTTCTTTACTACTAGTTATAGCACTAAATAAGCATAAATGAACTTCAGAAGGTATGTTGAAAGATATAGAATGACTTATAGAATGAAAATATCAACTGACAGGATTATCTGTACAGTTTACATCATTAGGTGGGAGGTGGTTTTCATTCAGGAAAAAGATATTTATATATATATATATATATATATATATATATATATATATATATATATATATATATATATATATATATATATTATATTATTATTATTATTATTTAACTATATTAAATAAAGAATATCAACTTGAGAGCTTGTGAATCTGGGTAGAAATTATTCACAACATCTGTGATCTGTGTGACTTAGAGGCTGCACAGGATGCTTCTGTGAGAATTGTCATATTGAAGGGACTTGAAGAGAACTGGCTGCTTTTCAGCTGTTAATTGAGGGCAAATTAGAAATATATTTATTTATATTTTGTTTGTTTTTGTAGAAATCCAGCCCAACCACAGACTCCAAGTAACTGGATGGACATGAACAGTTTAACAAAGGCTCACAGTGCCTCCAATAATAGAGATGGCCGTCTGAACACAGAATGTGAAATCAATAACCGCTCAGCAGCTAACCTCCATCTCAACGTCCAATCAGTCATAGGTCAGACCTTATACTCTTTCGATTTCTGTTAAGTGTTTGTAAATCTTAATGAGTGATTCACGCTGATTCACACAAGTATTTTAAATATAATGCAGCAATTAACATTTTGTCAGAACCTCTAATAAATTGTTGTTTAGTTTTCAGTCTGTTCTAGTAATAATATCAATTTATCCAGAATATTGCTGTTCTATATTATATATTTTTTTTTATTTGCATTGTAATCAATTTAGAATGCCAGTTCAACTGGGAAAGGCCTTATGTCGGAGTTAAAGATGAGGATGATGATGAGGCACTGGAGGAGGATGATGATGATGACGGAGCAAGAGGAGGCGGCAGAGACAGTGACTGTTCAGGGTCCAGTCGTAAAAGCAGTCTCGGTGGTGATGCAGATTATGCTCAGAAAGTTCATCGTCTTCAAACAGCCAAACAGAAACTCAAACAACTCCAAGAACTGGTGGCCATGGTGCAGGTGAGGGTCTGGCGCCATGAGGGTGATGCAAGATTCCTGTCATTCATAATGCTAATATAGTTTAAGTGGAGCTTGTATAAGTGAGCTCTTTTTTGGAACTCATTCTTCTGCCTGCC
Organism: Pseudorasbora parva; assembly: GCF_024679245.1. NCBI lineage: Eukaryota > Metazoa > Chordata > Actinopteri > Cypriniformes > Gobionidae > Pseudorasbora > Pseudorasbora parva. The sequence goes on along the minus strand of NC_090175.1, from coordinate 43,851,123 downwards.
TTTTCTTTATTGTGCTTTTTTTGTCAACATGTTGAAGACATTTTTTCTGGGTCTGTTAATGTTACTGTAGAGTGATGATACAGATGGTACTACAGCTAATGAGGATGAGGGTTTGAAGCAACAACAACCCAACAACACCCGAGCAACAACTCCTAAAGCCCAGAGAGATATCACCCTCTCTGATAAAACCAGGTTAGTGTTTGTGTCCCTCGTATGCAGAGCCGGCCCTAGACCTTTGGGGGCCCTAAGCAAAATTTGGTTGGAGGCCCTTGACCGTTTTAAGTAAGGCCTAAAGAAAAGCAATGACTACCTTATAACTATACTGTTCATATATCTACTATGTTACTTTAAAATTTTGTAGTCTATTAAATTATGTTTTAATTATTCTATGTAGCCTACTGTATGATAATTATCTTTTTTTTACGCTGCTGGTCCTGAGTACGTATTTCGTTCTTATGTGGTAGCATGTACAGAACGTCAATAAAAGACCTTGAGTTCTTGAGTTGAGTTCCATGTTTGATGTCTAACAGGAATATTATGATACCACTGAGCTGAATGGCAGTGCAGTGCAATGAACACACACGGATGAACTTGCTGAATAAAAAGACTGATAAAGTGATTTTCACTGACCATCAAAGAAACATTTTTAATTGACACCAGAGTTTAAAAGGCAAAAACAGCACACGATAACAAATTTTGCTGGACAATAAATTGGTCAAGAAATTATTGCGATAAATGATAAGATTTTTCGTTCTAAACCCATTTTCATCTAAAATAATGATAATGGCATAATAATGCAGGTACACCTTTTTTAAAGATCAATAAACTTTTATCTCTAAAGACTCTGATATGGAAAACATTTTAAATATCCACAATAAATTAACAAAACAACCAAAAAACAAGAAAAGCAATGGACTCTCAGTCTGTTAACAAAAATACACTTGAATAAATAAAAAAAGCAATAAATAAAATTGATGAAAACTGCTTTAGGTACACATTAGGGGTGGCACGGTTCACAAAAGCCACGGTTCGGTTCGTATCACGGCTTTAGGGTCACGGTTTTTAAGTTCTGTACGGTTGTTGTTGTTGTTTTTGCTTTTACTTGTTAACACTCCAGAAATTTACTTCAGCATAATATGATATATAGCTTACTTATCCACAATTCAGGATACAGTATTAACACAATTGTTATATCATGTAATCATGCACAAACTGAACTTGACCATCTCTGAGGAAAGCTAGGTGAGATTTTGATACAGCAAGAGAAAGACATTGATGACATGCTTTCATTTATTTGGCAAAAAGAGGAGAATGTGTATTGCTATCTCTACAGGAACTTATGTGCCTTTTTTAGACACAAATATTGAACTGAAGAATTAACTTGCATTTATCAAACGGCCAACTTCAGTGTAGCTTTAAGCCTTGTTTATACTTGACGCGTCCGCACGAGCGCGGCAAAAATTGCTTCAACGAGGAGTGCGCGAGACCCAATTTCGCTTGGCGGTGTGCACGTCAAATTTTGTAACTTTGCGCGCGGCTCCGCAACCGAAGAAGCTCGAGGCGAATCTGGCCGAGCATGACGTCTCATCACGCCTGCACCCAGTCTGCGCTTCGAGTATAATAAACACCTCCCCAAACAGATGAGGCGAGGTGCGTGCGTTCTCTAGGGGGCCCTCTGCAGGCCACGGGGCCCTTTGCAATTGCAAGGGTCGCTTAGTGGCTGGGCCGGCTCTGCTCGTATGGAAATGGGATGTGCGCTTGTATTTTAATTTCATATTGTGTTGTGTGAGAACATGGTGCAGCATATTAAACAAAGCAAGATTTTGCAAAGTTACCTGTGTGAAACAACTTGTATAATGTTTGTTTTTCAGAGAGAAATTATATGAGGAGAAACTCAAGCAGCAGCAGCAGGAACTAAAGCAGCTCCATGAAGAAAGACAGAGACTGATGGAGATTCAGGGCAGGATACAAGACATACAGTGGGCCTGCCCTGACCTTCAGGTACTTCACATATGTACACTTATGATGTACAATAGGTTGTTTTTATTTTGAACTCACACAAAGCAGCTGCAAAACTGCAAACTGATTTTTATGATTAAAAGTTCTAAAATTATGACATGTCCTGTCAGTCGTCTGTGAGCAGTAATGCCAGCGGTCAGATGAGGAGGAAGATTCCTGCAGCAGCATCTACTCCTGCTCCTGCACCATTACACTCTTCTTCCTCAGCTAAAGCCAACACTAGCGGCCTCAAACCCACCACTGAACCTCCTCCAGTCACTGTCACAGACAATGAGGTTAGTGTGGAATGCAAATAGCACTTTTGCTTCCTTTATATATAAGCTAGGTTTTTAATGGGATGAATCTCTCAAATATTTAAATTGTCATAATTTATTCACCCTGTCATTCCAAACCCATGATACTTTTATTTCTCTTTAATTAAACTTGAAAGATTTCTGTCCCTCCTTTCGAACTTATATACTTCAAAAAGTGTATAATGAAACTGTCAAATTAATCCATTTGAATTATACCTAAGATTTATTTAATTAAGTTTTTAAGTTTTAAAACTGTTTTTAATGAAAGAAAACTGTAGTAAATCATTGTAGGTTTTTTTCTTGACAAGAGTAACCGCTTTGTCTCTGGCACTGCTAAAGCATTTCTTTGATAAGACAGGTGTAATGACATTTGCTAAACCAGTGATTTGAGATTAGGGTGTTTACGAACAGGGGCAATAAGTTCCAGGTCTTTTTATTATAGCATTTTTGTGTTGTAAAGTTTAATATTTTTTTGTCTTTTGTGTATTTTTATATTAGCTGTGGTCAGAGATGCGAAGGCATCAGATCTTGCGTGAGGAGTTGAGACAGAGGCGGAAACATTTGGAGAGTCTGATGGCAGAGCAGCAGAGGAGAAGCACACTCACTGACTCTCCATTCAGGAGCGACATACATGAGACCCAGTCCTACAGTCGCGATGAAAGGTAACCTATTTGATCGCTCATGGCTCATTTCACAAGGTGTTTTATATATGAGATGTGAAGATTGAATTTGTTGTCAGGTACTAATCGTCATTTCTCTGTTAGAACTGTGGCCACCTGGGGTGGTTCGACACAGTGTCCCCTTGGTGATGATGATGATAATCATTACTCCTCTGAGGTGGGGGCTGAGGAAGATGATGATGATGATGAACATGATGAGGGAGAGGAGTCCAGTTCCACAGATGAGCTGCATGCTTGCTCCACCCAAAAACAACGCAAATACATCAGGAATAACAGAGATGGGTAAACACAGTCGCATGCACACACTGTGTTTGTATAGACATTAAACCCGACATAAAATCCATATTAACATTGTTTAATGTCTTTTCTTTTTGTGTAGTCTGAAAGTTTGCAGGGAAGTTAATGGTGCTCCTTCCCCTCGTGGATCAAGGGGTCACCGTTGTCAGCAGCCGAAGACTGAGAGCGTTAATTCTAGTAGAGCTAAGCGACAGGAGAACCTCCGCTGGGCGGCTGATCTGTCTCTCTCTGAGGGTGCTGCACCAGCACACTGGCAGGAACAGATCACACACCTCCAGAAACAACTCAACTTCAGCACTGCCATGTGCCAAACTTTACTACAGGACCAACAGGTCAGAAAGTGTATAACATTTTTTTTCCCCCTCATTTGTTCACTTTTTTCCTCACTAACAACTTTTTTCCCCCTTCTCTCATCTTTAGACTCTTTCATACATGCTGCAAGCTCTGCTCACAGGTCCCTATGGTGTTGTGCCCAATAATGTGACCTCTCCTCAGGTCCCTCTCATCATGCACCAACTAAACCAGTGTTACACACAGCTGGCTTGGCAACAGAACAATGTCAATCGGTCTGTCCTTTAGATTTCTTTAGAAAAATATCAACAAAAATTTAAGTCAGATTTTAAGCATGAAGAATGAGCCGTTTACTGTTGATGCACTACGCTTCAGGATTTTGGAATCTGATGTTTTAATGCTTTTGAAATAACTCTCTTATGGTCACTAAGGCTGCATTTATTTGATACATTTTTTGTGTGAAATATGAATTTAAAATAACTGTTAAAAATATTTATTATTATCAGTTGAAAACAGATATATTTTGCAACATTGTGTTGTTTCTGTCACTTATTAACAATTAAATGTGTCCTTGCTGAACAAGTATTCATTTCTTTAAAAAAAAACAAAAAAACATTTGAATAGTAGTTAAGGTCTAAACTGCTTGAATTTGAAACAAGCTTTGGTTTGATTTGTCACAACTTTTCAAATGTGTGGTGTTTTTTTTCTTCTTCTTCATGGCAGGCTGAAACAGGTTCTGAATGATCTGTTGCAGCAGCAGCAGAGTCAGTCATTGTCAGGGCAACAGCAGCATCAAAATGTTGCACGGGACTCTGTATCTCCTTCTCTGTTCCTAAATTACCCACCTGTCAATACACTCAATATGCCTGGACTCCCAAACTTCTCCCCTTTCCCAACTGGTAAGTCCATAATTCATCTGCAATTCTTTAAAATAGGTAAATTCCAAAATTATTTAAAAACAACAACACATTTTTTATATTAACTTAAACTTTTTTCCTTTCATTCTCTCTTATTTTCTACCTTTAGGTTTTAATTTTAGCCCCATGTTTCCCTCTTCAGTAGGAGATTTCCAACAGAACCAGGCCAGTTCAGATCAACAGCATGATCCAAACATATCTGTCAAAACGGAGTACATGAGTTTCCCCCCTCCACTACAGAGATCTCCACTCAACAACACAGAGAAAAGGTACAAATGTATTCCTGTATTTTATATTAAAATGATATAATCTTCAATTACAGTCAGGTGAATATTTAAGAATATTCTTTCTACAAAAAGAAAGATATACCTAAACACCCCTCCCCCCTTATAGGTTTCAGTCTCAACCTGATACTGTGGCCGATTCTAATAACTCAAGTTGGTTAAACTCCTCCCTGAATCGCTCTGGTCAGAGACCCACCCTCACCTCAGACCATATGTGTCAGATACTGCAGAACTCCCCTTCCTCCTCTCCTGTTCCTCACCCTTCTACTTCCCGGGATCGCTCCTACATTCCTGACTCCCAGGAGTCTATGAGCAGCCTGCCAGACAGGGCAGACCCCACCACCGTCACCAAGACCTTCAGAGCAGGACGCAAGGCTGCGGCACAGGCCAGTCTGGCCTCTAGAGACAAGACCCCCAACACGAAGAGCCGCCGCAAGAGAGGCAGGGGGCAGAAGAACATAGGTGTGTCTATATTTAAAGTTGACATACTCAATCTTTAAAAGCACATCGAAAAGCAAAGTTTGTCCTATTGACATCATTAATTGTTTATGGGTTTGAAATTTTTATATATATATATATATATATATATATATATATATATATATATATATATATATATATATATATATATATATATATATATATATATGTGTGTGTGTGTGTGTGTAAAAGAAGATTTGGAATTAATCCCCCAATTCGTTTAAATGGGGTTAAAATGTGTTGGTCTCATTTTCAGCATCTGTGGACAGTGACAGTGTTTCAAGTGACTCTCACTTTGATCAGGAGAGAGAGCGCTCCTCTCAGGTCAAATACAAAGATCTCAACCAGGGTCTGCTAGACAAACTCACACAGGAGAAACTGGACAGCAAGACTAAGAGCAGCAAGCCAAATGACCTCTCATCTGGTATGACTTTTCGTTCATCCAGCTACAGATATGAATACACTGACTGAATAAATAAAACATCATAACACTAAACATAACACATAGAACAATGGGAACAGTCTTGTTTTACAGTGTGCACTATATTCTTTAATCAGAGAAGCATCTGCCAGAACAGTATAGCAAACTTTTTCCATTCTTATTTAATTTGATCATTGTTTGAACATCTTATGTCCCTTGTGTCCTTATATTGCTTTATAGTGTCACTTATTTAATTTTCATTTCCATTTTTGTTCCCATTTCATTTTGGGTTTTGTTCTTCACAGCATATGCTTGGAGAACACCTTTTCTCTCTAACAGAATTGCATGCACTGAAGTCCCAGGTAACTACAAGTTAATCAGTTGCTAACTACTCATTAACTTTTTTTTTTTAATCTGCATGTTTTCTTTCTCTCACTTCTTTTTTTCTTAACTACATTCACATGCATCAAAAGTACTTATTATAAGCTAGGTGTTTTCATTTTCAGGGCACAAAATCTCACACAAATATGTATTTCGAAACAGTTACATTGAACTGTATAAAGTTTATTTCTGTTGTCTTCTAATGTAATTTCAGAACATAGGGAAATTGGGGAGGAAAGGGAAATAATCTATGTTTAACACCATTTAAATTAGAGATCGACCAATAGATTTTCATAACTGATGCTGATACCAATTATTTGCATGTTCATGTGCCCGATAACCGATATATAGAACCAACATTTATTTATTAGAGTTTTTGACAATTATAACAACAGCACTGAACTGAAAAAAAAAAGTTTTATTAACAGCTTTTTAACCCTTAAATGCATGACTGTTTCGCCAAACATTCTTACATATTCGGGTCGTTAGCGACCCGGATCTATATTTAACATGGACAGACCTCTACCTGTCGCGATAATATATAAAACTCCTGATGTTAGAGTAACAGTTACAGAAGAATAAAATAAAACATTACCTTTGGATAAAACATTTGTTACCTTTCGGAGCTTGGAAGGGTTCAGTTTGAGCAGATGTTTTATACCATCATCATATGTCCTTGTCAGAGTTTGTTTACCAGTATATTCAGCATCTGCCTCATATTCGCGATCTCGAGCATCATCTCCAAACTCATTTTCAACGTCTTCAAAATCAATATTTTGATCACTGATCATCCATCATCAAGGGAAATTGACACTAACATTTGATTTTGTTTAGTACTTGCTCTCTGCAGTAAATCACTAAGCCATTTCAAGTTTTGCAGATTATAATTATTATTGTTTCGTTTTCTGTCTGAGGTAATTGAGTGAAACGTCACTTCATCATTGCATATCAGACATTGCCACCTTGTGGAATAAATGTGCACAATCCTACAAAAAAAATATACGTACAATCCTACACATCTCGGGTCGTTAGCGACCCTATACAATTTTGACAAAAAACTAGTGGAAAATTTATTATAATTTTATTATTTTTTCTTGTTATATTGTTTAAAATGGATTGATTGAGGAATACTAAGAAGGTTGATGTCTACCTTTAAAAAATTAATGAGGAGGAGGGTAGTAGTGAATGATGTCTCGGGTCGCTAACCCGAGGTATGCCTTTAAGGGTTAAATACTGTAATTTTTCCCATTACACTCCCTCCATGCATACAAAACAAAACATAAAAACCAATAAATAGTCTGAAAGAGTGCAAAACAATACAGTGCACTGTCACTAAAGTATCTTGTTTAAATAAAATATTTTAAGTAAGGTAATCAAAAAGGTAATTAATATAGCATATAAAAATTATTCTAACAAATTAGAAAAGCATTGAACATTCTAAACTGCCTGAATAATACTCTTCTTTTTTTTTACTGCTGTTGTATCTTTTTATTTATAGCAACAGCATATTAACAACAGGCAAGTTGTCAAATGTTTTGACAAAAGAACTGTCAAAAATGTAAAATGTGTACCTTAAAATGCAATGTAAGTCACTTTGAATAAAAGCGTCTGCCAATTGCATAAATGTAAATGTTTTCAAATGGAGAACATAAATAACAGGGGACTCTACCAACTCCCCATAAATATAAGCTTAAATATAAGCATTCATTTTAAACAACAGTTTATGGTTTCTGTGTTGTTTGATAGGCTAAAGAGAATGGAAAATGCTGGAATACGCAAACATTGTCAGAAAAATAAACAACTGCAAATACATCAGCGCAGTTACAGAGTCCATCTCTTCTGGCATGTAACATTAATCAGAATTATTAATAACGTTTTTGTCTGTCTCTAAATTATGAAATGCCTGCTGATGGAGTGCTTTTTTATTTGTGCATCTACATTACATTGTATTTTATCTTTATGTTAGGACATCTCTCGTGGATATAATTAATTTATTAATTATGAATGCAAATTTTAGAGACTAATGATAGATAACTTATTTACAATTTGCTCTCATTCATGGCTGTTTTGTTTAATTAATGAAAAAGTTATTTCTTTATTGGCACATGACTTGGCAGATTACATCACTGCGAGATTGTCTCTTCAGGGCTCTAGACAGTGACCAAAATGGCTGCATATCCTTTTTTAATAATGTGGGAGTAAAATTTTCACATGGCCGCATTGGTGTGAGGCTTTCTGCGATAATTGATATTGCCGGTTACATCACTTGCCCAGCGCGACACCTCCCCCACCATTGTTTTGATTTGATTTGTTTATTTATTTTTCATAATAATAAATATATAAATGTATAATAAAATGTAGTACAATTTAGTTCAGTTAGAGAACAGACCCTACAATTAAAAACTAAATGTGTCCCCTTAAAGCGTAAGCTGAATGAGAGTCGGCGCACAGACCAGCAGCAGGAGTCAGATTTAATTCACTTATTTTAAGATGATCACGGAATATTTGGTTTTCAAAGCGAAATATAAAAACGGCTATTTGAGTTTGTCGTTGTACTGTTTTGTTGTTGTTTTTCATTTAAGAATAATAGACTAATGCACCCAAATGTTCAAGCAACCCATCCCCAAACTGGTGCTAATTCTAAACCGAAAGTCACGTCATTTTGGTCACGGTGCATGTCCACTGGGCCGTTTTCAGTTCATTCATATGACGGCTCAACTTTGTGTTGCTCTGTTCCACTCTGCTTTGAATGCCTGAGTGGCCATGCGCATTTTACTTTCGCTTAAGAATTAGTGATTTATAAATCCCCACCACCGGTGATACCAGTATAAACGGTGTTGTCATTTGTCGATTAACCAGTGGGAAAATTTCCTCACCGCCTCATCCCTTGTGCGAGTGCACAATGCTTTCATGCTTTGCCTTGTGGTTAGCAAGAGATGCATTTAAACTTACATTTTGCTTAAAGTACTAGCAAAACAATACATTTATTGTTTGTAAAATACACAGTGATGTCTATGGAAGCGGCAACAATACATTAATCCAACGTGATATATTCACATCAGATAAACATTCTTTAGTAACTGTAAAGTTGACTATATTCTTCTTCCACTTTACTGGTCACTTACTTTCTTGTATTTCAGAAGTGGATGAATTGACGTGTTGTAAATCTGACAGATCTGAACTGCGGTGCAAACTAACATTATAACACGTGATAATGCATGTAACATGATGTTACATGATCATATTTTTTCAACAACAAAACATGTTTACTTGTATGTATTTGAAAATTTGAGAACCAAACTCTGAGTTGGTGCGACCAACTGAGAAAGTTATGTATAAAACATCTAGTTTTATACCTAACCAGTTAGAAAAGTGTGTCTAGAGTTCTGTTTTGCTCTTATTTTTTAGCAAGTTTAAACTACCCAAGCATTTATGTAACGCATCTTGTTTGTGCATATCTCACTTCTGCATTAATGGCTGTTATGTTAAAGAAAGTTTATTAATTGGGAGGCAAATTATTTTACCTTTGAACACTGTTGTTGACTCGTTCCCCCTCACATGCAGTGCTTTAAAGGTTCCGTTTTTCATGTGTTTTTGAAGCTTTGATTGTGTTTAGA